>NW_026126525.1:12220000-12415000 GCF_943737965.1 Phodopus roborovskii
GGGGTTTGGGAGGTTGGCATTGACTGACAGTTATTACAGCTCAGGGTAGGGGGTTTCCAAATGGGGAACTTGGCAGGCAAAATAGTCAGGGTTACAGGATCAGAACATAAGCAAAACAAGTTAGATATAACAACCTCCTGAAACAAAGACATGTTTGCAAGGTGGTCATAGCAGAGGTAGTCATAACAAAGTAGTCATAACAACCCTTTTGAAACACAGGTAGGGCTTTAAGATGGTTAGTATCTTTCTCAAACACAGACATGATTGTCATCCTGGAACAGGCAGTACAGAACCATTTGTAGTTAAGGTTACAGAGTTTTAATCATAAACAAGAAGGAACCTAGTTTGTCTTTACTACAAGATGGCTTTTAAGCCTAAGATAGAGGCAGGCTGGTTTTTCACTTCCCTTGAATAAACTGGAGTGTTATTAAAACCAAAGACTTACTTGGTTGTGCAAAGTCGTTATCCATCTCCCATCTTTAGTCTCTTTTGTTCCCCTTAAATTGAGGCTATCAGCTAGAAGGTTCTGAATATCTCCTCTCACTCACTCACTCACTCACTCACTCACTCACTCACTCACTCACCCATACTCTCTGTCTCTCAACAGGTATTATGTGTCTCACTCACTTGGGGCCACAGGGGGTTTTCAGCAGGATAACCATCCTGAAAAACCCAATGCCGAGAATAAGGTCAATTAAAATATCTACTAGATGAGACTATGGAAATGATTATACATTGTTTATTGTTGTATTTCAGGATGGTAGAATTGGAACATCATCCCTGTATGTCTGTGTCTATAGCTATAGGATACATTCCTTAAAAGGACAGGGGTTGATTTGCTAAGCATGTATCTTTTCCCAGTCTTAAATGAACACACAAACAAAAGTGTATTTTAAAGTTTAAATCCTGACATTGGTTGGGGGAAGCAGAGGAGAGATGGGCAAATTTTGGAGAATGGAGACTGAATGGCAAGAGTAATTATTTTGTTATCTTATTGTGCAGAAAGGCGACCATAGGTAAAGGTCATGTACGGTATATCCAAACAAGTTAGGAGAAAGGATTTGCAGTACTCTTACCACAGCGAGGTGGCGATGCTTTAGGAGACTGCTACTCTACCGTGCTGTTCACACCACACATAAAATTGCATCACAGCATCTCCCAGTATCCCTCGAATGTATAATTGTACGTGTCAACGACAAAAGTAACATGGAGATCCCGTTTGATTGCAGAAGGGGTACAGCAGCCCAGTGGGGTCGAGTCTGATTTCTTTATTGGTAAATTGATGTTGACTGTTTGAGACATTTTAACCAGAAAAAAATTGTAACCTAATGACTTTAGCCTGCGCTTTTGCTTTTTTGCTTTCCAGCTCTGCAGGGCATAGCACTCGGTTTTGAACAGCCTAAAGTAAAAGAAACCTAGAAGAAGAAAAGACAGACGATAGACAGACAGAAAGCAATGAACAAATTGGTGGCTTCTGACTGCTGCACGATTTTCTCAAGTCCTAAAATTTATTCTAAGTGGTTTCTCCAATGGGTTGCTTTAGAGCTTCCCCCTCTGGATCGGGGAGAAATACTTTGCCTCCTAAAAATAATTTGGTTATAAAATAATGATAATGTCCCCACCTAAAACATATTCATTTTACAAGCAACCAATGCTTGACTGAGGTTGCTCATGTGCACACAGAATGAGTACCACTGTGCTGTGCTTTCAATGGAAGGTCTGTGCCTTTCCAACCTGTGCCAGCGTACCTCTTCTCTTTCAGTGGAACTTGGCAGTTTAAAAAATACAAGCAAAAGAAAATTACTCAGTTATTTTATTTAAAATTAGAAATAGCCATTTTCCCTCCCTGGATGACCATTGTGGAAATGGTTTCCAGATTGCCTTGATGGTCCTTTTACATCTGAGACTCTCCATCTTTTAGTGAAACTGTCCCTAATGTCTCCAAAGCTCAAAATGACCCCTATTTGGGGATAATCTGTGAGAATTCTTTAAGGGGACAGAAAATGACTATTCTGTCAATTGCAGCCCAGGTATGAATTAAGTATGGGCTAAAACAGGAAGAGATGTTTTAAAAACCGTAGGCCCGCAGTTTGATGTTTGCTTTTAGCTAGATGTTTGAAATGCTCTAGTTGGCCCTAGTATCAATTTGTGGGGAAGTTTTCACTGCCCCCACTTGGATATCTTGCTGCTCCTTTTGTTTTTTTCCCTAGGAATTCTAAGAAAAGGGTAACTTGGTTTACAGTGTTTTCTAAGAGGCCTTTGTCACTCATCCCAGTGTTTTAAAGACCCCTCCCCCTTGTTGTACTGGAGGTAAGGAAGAGTTTTGCATGAGATCACAAAATCAAATTTATACATAGGCCTGAAGGCAGGCCATTTTCAAACTTGTCTGGGGGACTGCACTCTTTGTAACAAAACATGTTTTTGTGGAACTATTTTACCAGAGCCTAATTAAATAGGGTCTCACAGGAGCCTAACACACCTGGAAGGGAAAGAGACAATTCTTGCTCTCTCTAGACCAGCTGTGTCACCTGGGTGGAGGCAGGTGTGCATGTATGGGCGTGTGCATGCATAGACACTATGAAGATCCCAGAGCAGGGGTATATACAGACTAATCATCGGAGCAGAGAATGATTTCCCTGCCCCTTCACCTCATTACTGTATCAGTCGGAATCCTTTATAGTTACAGGGATTACAATTATACATCTCAGGCATTATTTGGCAAAGAGTCTCTAGGAAAACCTAAAGACAATAGGGGTGCTAAAAGGCCAGAAGAAACTTTAGCCCCTGACACCTATAGCTTCCACAAACAGTAAACACAATCTAACCTCTGGGCAGATAAGCAAAATATCACACTAAAGGTCTGCTCACTCTGCCTAGTTAGTTCCTTTAATTCAGTACATGTCAGGCTCCCAAGCAAAAATTCCAGGGTGCACTAAAAGGTAAAAGCAAACAAACCAAAAACAAACAATAATAAATTCTTTTGAAATTGAAAACACCCACCCTCTAGGCCCTACACATACACAATTTGAAGAGACAGAGCAAGTATTAGAATCAGACGGTTATGACAGCCAAGGATGAGCTTGAATATGACAGGAATGTTGGGGATTCCGGTGGAAAAGGTGGCCAGCACACAGGAAGAGTTGGATGAAAAGTGTCATATTGCACCCAGCAGGGAGAACAGGCAAGATCAGGTCCCTCTAGATTTCCCTAGAATGAAAGCTTATTTTGTTTTGAGTTCCTACTTCTAATCATGGACCCCTGTTTCTTTCATATTAAAATCTTATCTTAGTTGTATTGTAGTCCTTGGTTGTCTATGCATATTGAAGACTGAGTGTTGCAAAGCTAAGGAATTGCATAGATATTTCAAGGCGATGGATGAGACCTGCTACATACAGGAAGGTTAGGGTAGGTGAGCAGCATTAGGGGAGTAGGTATTTCTTGGATGAGGTTGAGCAAGCTTCAAAGCGTCTTTTAATTTAGGGTGGGTAATTTGTTTTTCAGGGTCATCTTCAGATGTCCTGCTTGGGACTGGCAATATGTATTGTAATAACTGAAGAGGGAAGTTTAGTAATATTACTACTGTTTACTATTTAGACTTTTGTTTAACCTCTTCTCCCCCTCTGTGTGTGTGTGTGTGTGTGTGTGTGTGTGTGTATGTATGTGTGCTCATGTGTGTGTTCATATGTATGTGAATATCTGTGCATGTATGAATGCTAAAGGTCAACCCCATGGGTTTGTCCCTTGTTGCATCTTCTGTTTGTTTGTTTGAGACATCATCTTTCACTGGCCTGGATCTTCTAATAAAGGCTCTCTGGCTGTTGGGCCCCAAGGATCTATTTGTCTGTCTTCTCAGCACTGGGATTATAAGCATGTGTCATCCTGACTGATTTTTTCATGGGTTCTAGGGATCAAACTCAGGTCCCCATGCTTGTACAGAAAGCTCTGTGTTAACTGCCAAAGCTTGGCATCATATTCTGGGACAGTAGGACTCACTGGGCCTCTTCCAGGCAGAGAAGAATCTTTTAAGGGCAAAACAATAAAAACACTAGAGGCAGGAAGGGGGACAATTGGAAAAGGACATTTCCCACTCCCAGCCCCTGCCAGATGAGAACCAAAATCTGAAGACGGATAAATGATGAGGAGCCAATTGGTTTCATTTGGCAGACCAGGAGGGGAAAGGGGACAGCATCCCTCTAGGGTTGAGCAACATGAAGACCAGTGGTGTGAAAGAAAGAGTAACCAGTCTTTGCTTTGTCCTGGGAGAGGTGACTTCTGACCCCACTGCTGCTGGAACAGCAGTTGGGAGAGGTCATTTTCAGAACTCAGCTGGATCTGGGAGCACAAGTGTGGAAATGAGAGCCAGGAGCTGTATGTGCAAAGCTAGTAATTATGTCACTTCTCTGTTCCCCACTGACTCTTTGGCAAAGGAAGGGGTCTGAGTTATCTTGCTTGAAGTCAGGCTGCAAAAATTGTAGTATTTTCTGCATTATGATTCAAACGTGTGTGTGTGTGTGTGTGTGTGTGTGTGTGTGTGTGTGTGTGTGTGTGTATTCAGGCATTTGGTGAAGACTGTTTTTTTGGCTGTGTTTTGAGAAAAGTTAGCATTTCATTGTTTTGACAGTTAGAAGGTCTTATCTTATCCTGAGCTATTTAATCTGACCCAGTCTGCCTTCAGGGCTATTGAAGGTCATTTTCCCTTGTTGACTCTTGCATATGGGGTGATCATATTTCACTAGCTTGGGACATATCCATCTCTGACCTTTAACCTACGGACAGACCACTGGGCTTCTTAACTGAGCTTCAGAACAAAGAACTCAAAGAGTTCATATTGGTACACACACAATAAAGTTAAATAAAGCTTTTTTGTAAATCCAATTGAAGTACTCTTTTTAAGTACAGTGTTTAATTACTCTTGTCTTTTTTAATGGAGTATGGGAATGTTTCCCAGGTGGGGTGGATGTCTAGTTTGTATGTACCCAGCAGGTCACAGAGAGGAAAGAAAGAAAAACCCAGTGATTTCAACTGTTACCATTAGTGTGTCTCACTGGATCCCATGTTTTGAGTTTCCCTGACTGTACCCCTACTGCTTGGATCATTCCCGACCCTCATCTGTTTCATGATCAGTAAGATATATCTGATGTTCTAAGTCACATCCCCCTCTAGTGCTGCAGAAGGGAGGAATGGAAACCAGTGCTCAGGTAAGAAGTAGCCTTCCTTGCCTGTTAGAGATATTATATATTTTCTCCAGAGCCATGTTCAGACAACTCACTGGGGAAACAAGATCTGGTAGACAGAGAACCATGGCAGGAGCAGATGGAAGAGAGAAGGTTGTGTTCCTAAGGGGCTGCATTGGTTTTCCAAGGCTGTCTAGTGAAATACCCTACACTAAGTGCCCTAAACAGGAGAATCTGTGTTCTCTCACATCCTGGAGGTGACATGTCCAAGATCAAGGCTCTACTAGCATAGTTGCTTCTGATATCTCTCCCTGAGCCTTCACATGTTCTTCCCTCAATGGCCCTGCCTCCCAATTTATCCCCTTTATAAGGATACTAGCATATTAGATTCGGATCCACCCATCTGACTTCACTTTATGCTAATGGCCTCTTTGAAGGCCCCATGCCTCCGTAAGTCACATTTTGAGATTCTCATGTTAGGACTTCAATAAATAACTTTTGGGGAACACAGTTTACTCTGCAACAGTGTGATCATCCTGGCAGGAGAGATGATACTCTAAAGAGACTAGAATTTCTCTAGGAACTTTATGCTTGAGCAAGTGAAAGTCTGAATTAGAGAAGGAACTTGCCTTCCAGGGAGAAATGCCACATAGTTCTTGCAACTTGAATACAGTCTTGAAGTCTAGACAGTGATTAGAAATCTATAGGCATTGATTCATTATGCATACTCCTTGCACACTGGTAAAGCTCATGTAAGTATTCCAAAAATAGACTTGGTGAGGGTCACTGGACACCTTTCTTCCACTCTTTGTTTCTTCCTTCCTTCCTTCCCCTTTTTGAATTTATTTATTTTTTATTTTATGTGCATTAATGTTTTGCCTGCGTGTATGTCTGTGTGAGGGTGTCAGATTCCCTGGAACTGGAGTTACAGACAGTTGTGAGCTGTTGGAAAATATGGATTCTGGAAAGTGAACCTAGGTTCTCTGGAAGAGCAGCCAGTGCTCTTAGCCACTGAGCTACCTCTCCAGCTGGCCTCCCTTCAAATATTTTTGTTATACCTTTGCTTATTGTTTCAGGGAGGGAAGTTTGCTTGCTTGGGAGATGGGGAGATTTAACTGATTAACTTCACTCCTCCACTTGTGCATATTAAGATGTTTGAGTTACAGTGCTGCTCTCTTAGAGGGACAGAGTTTGGTTACCAGCATATAGATAATTAGGCTCACTACCATCTGTAACTCCAGCGTTAGGGGATCCAGTACCTACATATGTACTCTCTCTCTCTCTCTCTCTCATACACAACCACTGAGTGTAAGGAGCAGAGGTAAAGGAGTAAGTGTACACTCACCCCTGTCACCTCTTTAGAAGTAAAGGGCTAACCTGGTAAGTTCACTCATCAACTGACTTCTTCACACTTATTTAAAATTCACACAGTATGGGGGAGCACAATGATATTTTACATTTGGGAGGTGAGGAAAACTGACCATTTCAATGATTTAAAATCAACAGTTCCGGTGATGTCTAGAGAGTTTCATTTCCCTGGGAACACTCTGTACTAATGTATTTTTAAGAAATCTTATCTGGTGATTATAATGTGTAGACAAAGTGGAGGACCAGCAATTCTCCTGATTAAAGAATTCTGTGAACTAGGCTGGAACCTGAAGTGGGTCTTACTTTCTCTTCTAGAATTCCTACAAAGAAGACACACCTATTAAGTGACACTTTTTTGGGGGAAGGGATTATGGACAAATGTCTACTCAATTCATATAGAGAACTCACAATAGTCCATAGCAATGATACCACCACAGTCCAACTTGTTGAACCAACAAGTTTATTGGTGTTACTTATGCATGAACATGGACAACTGAAAGACAGCTGTGTTCTGAAACCTATGCCAGCATGGGTGTCAGCTCATGAAAACTGGAACCTGGGTCACTCTCCAGGGTTTGGTGACAGCTCCACAGGATCTGAGTCTTCCCTTCTCAGTCATTTTATTGCTTACATAGCATTGGAAATAGAGGGGTCTTATGACTTTGTTACATTTCAGGGAATTCCTGTGACTTGTGAGTAATTTATTTCCCTAGCCTTAATAAGCTTTTCTTTAGAATTTGCTGAGTCTTAACTATGAGATGAAATGTTTCAGCTAGGAAGAAATTGCTGTATAGCATCATTTACACTGGAAAGAATAATGTGGCTTTTCTTTATGGTGTACCCCAAATCCAATTTGGATTGGTTTTCTTTAAAGTTAGTGAAAAACAACATAAAAGTGAGACTAACTGAAGTTTACAGGATCAAACATGAACTCATTAAACATGTGAAATGGCCCCTTCCCTCTCTATACACATGTATGGAAATGTTTCCAGGTTATCTTGCCTTGTCCTTGCATGTGGACATTCTCTGTCACATGCTTCTAGGTTGATACTACCCTGGAGGAGAAGGTGCTGGGGAGCAGCCCAGACCTGTGGTGAAGGGTGGAGAGGGCAAGCCCTTGCTCTCCAGATTCTGACCCCATATCCAGACATGTTCCATTTTGCATGCCGCCATCCCTAGATACCACACAGAAGGAAGAATATTCTGGGTTCTCTGGACCTACTGTGACACTGGGGACAACATGCAGCAGGGATTGTGACAAGAACATATAGGAGACTGAGAGAATTTTCATAGAGAATAGACTTGTGAAGCAGAGACTGTATGGTTTCTCTCTCCCCTCCTCCCTCCTTCTCTCTCTCTCAAGCAGAAACAGACTTAGTGAAAGGGTTAGGAATGCTTAGGAACCTTCCTTGGGTAAATAATCAATGACCAACGTATTAAAAAGAAAGAAAGAAAGAAAGAAAAAAAGAAAGAAAGAAAGGAAGGAAGAAAGAAAGAAAAAGGCAGAGACAGAGAAATGTTTCCGTAGTTAAAAGCACTAGATGAATAGTTATGAGGGCCAGACTTGGGATCCCAGCACCCATATTACAAGTCAGGTGTCCTGCAAATGCCTGGTAACTCCAGCTCAGAGGGCACACACACCATCTTCTCAATCCCTGCCCCTGTGCAGTGTGGGTGCACACACAAACAGAATAACAAACTGTGACTAGGAATGGTCTGAATAATAGGACCTTTTCAAAGGCAGAGTAAAAATGTTTCCTTCTGAGATACATGTTTCCATTTAAAGGAAACAGTTTTGCTCCTCTCTTCAGTTTACCAGAACTAATATGTCCTCTAAAATCTGCTCACATTGAAAAGGTGGTTGTTATTCTGGGGATGACACTGGGAGATGAGCCGTGTTGCGTGTGCTGTGGCACACACCTGAGGATCTCAACCCGACACAGCTGCAGGGCCTGTTAGGACACATTCTGCTGCAGGCAGGACTCCGGGTTGGTAAAGGAGGGACTTTCCACCCTCATGTCTCTGTCCCTGAGGCGTCCCCACCTGGAGGCCAGGTGGTTGAGTCCTGGAGAATGTATGATGAGAAGTCGTGATTATATTTTGGTGAAAACAGTGCATGGTACAGGAGAGAAAATACCCCGTTTCTGACTGGGAGGCTCACGTCTTATTGTCTGATTCCTGGGCTGAGAAGGGGCTGGGAGAAGTGGTCTGTTGACAGGCCACGTTCACATTCTGGATTTGACAGATGGCGTTATAAATCTTCTCCTACTGATTTTGGGAACAGTGGGGGAGGAAAGGGTTGAGAATGAGCGCTGCTTGGTCCAGCTGGTGGCAGCTCCCCAAAGGATAGAAACTGGACTGTGTGATGTAATGTCGAGCTGTTTGTCCTTGGTTGTTCTGCAGGTTAAGGTTGTAAATGAGCAAAGCAAGGCACATGCCCCTGGAAGAAACTTATTTCAAATACTTTATAACAAAAAGTCCAAGGTTACTTTCTTCATATTGTTTATCTTGTTTCCAGACTTCCAGGGAAAGGAGTATGGCTCGAACCTATTTATTTATTTATTTATTTATTTATTTTAAGCCTTGGAAAATAATCCTCCCTCAGGGGACATCATGGCAAGGGAGAGAATCAGTGACAGACAAGAGCTTCTGTTCCCTGAGTAGATCCCATCTGTGCTGTAAGCTGACACTGACCCTTGGCTGGAGGAATAGATTTCAAATACACTTCACATATAGAAGAGGGAGAGGGCTAATGTACATGCAAGAGCAGCGAAGAAAATACAAATCCAGCAGTCGCCTGCCCCATGCCCTTCTTGTTGCTTAGACTTTTGAAGAGAGTGTCATCTCATCTTGAAGAGTGGCAGGAAGGGAGCATTTGCCATCAGGCTCACAGATGGGAGCTGTGATGCCCACAAAAGAGGACCATACTTACGCCAGTATATTTATCCTGAAAAGTTTCAATCTTTTAACTTCCTGCTTTCAGTGTACCATGGAATGCAAGCAGTAAGATTCCTCAGGCCTTGGCAAGATTCCCATTTGGGTGAGCTTTACTCTTAGACCAGTGGTGTGGGTATGGAGGGACACCAAATCAAGGTCACAATCAGGTGTGTGGCTAGGTGCTGCCTGTATGCAAAGAAGTAATGTGTATTCAGGCCTTGCTACAACTGAAAAAAGTAAATCAGAAAGACACAAAGTGACAAATCCCCCAGAGGAGTAAATCCTAGTTGGAGCTCACCCTGAGTATACGGTTCTGGTTGTTAGAATGCTGAGAAGACATTTGCAGTAGGATAGGCACTCAGAAACCTCCCTGTTGTATCAATTGCTCCCTGTGTGGCAGGGGCAGTGCCTGGGGAGGCAGGGGCAGTGGTGGAGGAGAGGAGTTCTGTTCCCAGCTGCCAGCTATGCAGGGCTGATGGAGGGTTCTCTTATCTTTGAGTAGAGGATCTAGAACTTTCCCTCCATGGACTAGGCTGATAGATGATTCCCCAAGAGAAGGAAGAATACATTCTAATTCTCTCTCACTTTCATCTTGACTGATTTCAGCCTGGGCAGTGGGCCAGCAGCACAGCAGGCTTCTGTTGGTGACAGTCATGTAGAACACTGGCTGGGCTCAGGTAGATGATAAGAGCTACAAATCTCACAGAGGAAATGAGATGATTTCTTACATTATTGCATGTAAAAATGATACAAATAAAAACTTGTCTTTCACTTGTAAGATATCTCTGTGTAAATAGATAACACTTGTTTCTATCATGTTTTTAATTATCTTAATATTGAACTTTATTATTTCCTAAAGTGGTTTGCTTCTTAGGGGAGGAGATACATTAGTATTTATCTATACACAAGGGAAGAAAGAAATGTTTCATGAATTAGGTGGTGAAAAATGTTCAGGCTAACTATGCTAGTCTTGGGAGGGGGGTGACTACCATAACCAGCAGAGTAATGATTCTCAAGAGGCAAGAAGGCAGTTCTGTTCAGCATCACTAAGTAGCCAGTGCTGGGTCAAACTTCAGGAGTTTGACTCTGACTAGTCTATTTCAGGCATACTTAATTAAACATGGCACAATTTGGTGAAAGTGTTCCTGGTGATAATTAACTTAATCCCACGTGGGCAATAAAGTTTAAGACACAATTACATCAAAACTCTGTGTGAAGTCTGTGTGACATCTTCCATAAAGATGGGTTCTATACACTGACAAGCTCATGATAGGGTCTAGGGGCAGATTCAGTGTCCACACAGATAGGTCATCAGGTTATTAGTCATGTCCACTCCCAGCCTTCTGGGTGGATAACGGGTCATGCATCCCTCCCTTTGAGGTAACAACCCTGCGTATTTAACATTCCCAGTTCCCCTGGTGCTTATCTGTGAGCACAAGGGCCTCCGTGCTTCTCACATTCACAGGTCCTGCCTTCCTACCCTCAGTAAGATCCCTTAGGACTTCCCCATGTTGGTCTAAAGCCTTACCTTCGAACCCTGAACAACAGGAAGCTCATTTCCTTGGTATGCTCCTGCATGCTGGATATCCCAGTGGCATTTGCATTTCTTCTTACTCTGCTACATCTCAAATGGTCTTTTTTTCTATATATATATATATATATATATATATATATATAATTTTCTTTGGCAATTTCTCATGGTCTTGAATGATCTAACTCTAATGGTGTTGAGGCAGAAGTCTTAAGGGCCTGATAGGGTTCTACCTCCCTGGTTTCCAGGAATGGTTGTGGTTGAGTTTTAAATTCAGAGAAGAGGAGAAAAAGAGAGGGGTGATGTTTATATTAGTTCTTCTTCTTTGTTTCCTCAAACTGTAGTCTCTAAGAGAGTCCCAAAAGAAAACACTGTGAAAATAAATCACATCTAAGAACAAGAGAATAGAAAGTAAAGGGCATCTTCACAGGCAAAAGGAGGCTTAAGATGAGGGATTGAAAGTTTCAAGGCACTGAGTGAGCTGCATGTTCCATACTGGGGATAGTGGTAAGGAGACAGAACTCCTTTTGGTTTGTCTTGCCATTGGGATGGCGATCAGTGAGATCCCTAACAAGTCTAGTCCAGAAGACTGAGAACAGTCATGGAGAGTCTCAGTGAACAGCCTGGAGTCGAGCTGTTATCAGATAACCAGGAGACTATGCTTGTAAGAGCATCAAACAATTCACTTATAGATGTCCCAATGACTAGAACCTAGATCTTGGCCTATTTGCTAGAAGAATATTTGGTAGGTTCTGACACTACATCAGAGGCAAAAAAAAAATGTACAATTTGAATCTGGACATTTTCTTTGGCTTCAAACACAAAGGACTCAGGAGGCAGTTTACAGAAGCTTCCACTGAACTGGGTGTTGGTGGTGGCATATGCCTTTCATCCCAGCACTTGGGAGGCAGAGGCAGGCAGATCTCTGTGAGTTTGAGGCTAACCTGGTATAAAAAGAGAATTGCAGGATAGCCAGGGCTGTACAGAGAAACCCTGTCTCAAAAAAACAAAGAAGAGGATGAGGAAGAGGAGAAGGAAGAGAAGAAGAAGGAGAAGGAAGAAGAGGAGAAGGAGAGGAAGAGGAGGAGGAGGAAGAGAAGACATTTCCATTGTCCACATTGGGGTGTGAGTACCATAATGCCTATTAATAACAATGTAGACTAAAGAATAAACTAAAAATTCTTGCAACTCTGTCTGTAAATGAAAGAGTGAGAAGTCAGTTATCTTTGTTACCACAGAAGTCCAGTGAATTCAGAAAATAATGAAGTCAGAAAATCACCACATGGCAGTCACTACAGCAATAACTGTTTCAAGCAAAAATCACTATTGGGAATAATGGAAAAGAGGCCAGTTATATAGTATAAAAGAATCCCCAGCAGCATACCTGATGCTCCAGATTAAAGGAAGTAAAGAGAGATGACAACAATGTCACTTGACCTGGTCTATTCACATATAAACTCCTAGCTGTTCTTGACTGAGAAAAATTCACCTGGGATCTGTATACTGAAAATGGAGATTTCTGTCCCATCAGATCCCACAGCCACTTCAGTCCAAATAAACACATGGAGACACTATATAATTATAAAACTGTTGGCCAATAGCTAGGGCTTCTTATTGGCTAGCTCTCTCTTAATTATTAACCTATAACTACTAACCTATGTATTTCCCCATGGCCTTATCTTACCAGAGGATGCCTGGCATGTCCTATCTCCCCAGTCTCTACATGGTATCTCTTCCTGGAGGCCTCTCTACCCTTCCTCTCTACCCAGCATTCTCCTCATCTCCTAGTCCCACCTATCTTCTTGACTCTACTGGCCAATCAGTGTTTTATTCATCAACAATAAGAGAAACATATATGCAGAAGGACTTCCCACATCAGTATACATACTAGACACTGGTGATGGTAATAAAAGTGTATCCATCTGAATCCTACTCTTGATATGTCTTGTTTTTTTTAGCCATGGCAACTGAAGAATGCAAGGCTAAAGTCTGAAACTGGCTTTCAAAGGTTTCAGAAAACAGCTTATATGTCTTTGTACATGGGGATGATAAAGGAAACACAGTAAGTGATAAGACTTGATGGATCTTGGTGCTGTTCATGGGAACTAGTTGCATTATTTTTCAACTTTCCTGAAATCAGAAAATTGCAATTTTAAAAGTTAGCCCGTAAAGACTTGAGAAAGACAATCTTAATAGTGTGTGTGAGCACTCAGTTAATGTCATACTGAGTGAGGTTTGTGGGAAGGTCTGGGGACAGAGGTCAAGCTTTTGAGGTTAGGAAAGATCGTATTGCCTTTATTTTGAGAAAAAAATGAAGTGACTGAGAGATGGGATAAAATTTACCAACAATATTAGGTTTAGTAGTATGAATATGGATGAGAATGGTTTTGAACTATGAAAACAGTTGGAAGGCAAATGTTCTCTGAGTGAGTTCTAATAATAATGACCAGATGTAAGTACATCCTTGCTGTCATTTCAATAATGTCTGGAGATGGCAGAGTTGAAGATGAGAAATAAGGAAAATTCAATCAGATGTCATTTAAATGTGTATAACATTTGTGGTGGGGACCTACAGCAAGAATATGAAAAGTGTTCAGAATGGAACCATGCAGTAAATACTTTAGTTAAATCTAATCAGATGCGTCAACAAGCTTACTGGGGATACTGTAGGCTCAAATCAGATGGAAGAAATAGGAGACTCGTGTCCTGAATTCAGGGAGCTGTAAAAAATCGGCATATCTGGTGGCATAGGCTTGGAGGTCCAGAGGGCCTCTGTGAGGGTTCATTTTGTCTGTGATGGCCTGTGAACACTCCAAGACACTGTCACTACTCAATAAGCTGCCTTACTATCCCAAGGTTGTCACTGTGGAATTAATTTGGGATGACAAACTTCATTTCTTTATTGAACTCAAAATTTCTTTCATGAAAGGGAAACAAAGCTAGGTCTTAGAGATAATGACTTAATGTAAAATATTGACAGTTTCTGTCACTTAATGTAGCAGGCACACATTTAAATTTAAAGATAACACTAGCCTTGGGATCTGAGTTGTTCAGTGTGGCAAGATATGCCCATGGGTGCTTGGATACTGTGGGGGTTACAAATCATTTCTGATTAGATGTAAGGCTTGTTCCACAGGAAGAAACACATGCCTGGTACTGTAAATCTGGCCTAGAACCCATGACTGAGATCTTATATGATCTACTACTATTATTTTTCTGAATGGACATAGCACCAAACTGCCTTCTAATTCATCCCTGTATGAATATGATGAATGCTAGGGGTGGAGAGGTTGCTCTGTTGTTAAGAGTGCATTACTGTTCTTGCAGAGGATCTGAATTACTGAATTCAGTAATTCAGTTCATGGCATCCACATTAGGCAGCTCACAGCAATCTGTAACTGCAACCTTCTGGGGTAACAGCATGTACATGTGTGCATATACCTACACATCCAGACACACAACTAAAAATAAAGGTAAATCATTTTTAAAAATAAAGTTAATGCCAAGCACCCCTAAAAATCAATGATATTTATAAATATAGAAGAATATAATACATTTCAGCTTAAGAATCAAGTCAGTCAAATCAGTTATATTTCAACTCAGATCCCAAGGCTAGTGTTATCTTTAAATTTAAATGTGTGCCTGCTACATTAAGTGACAGAAACTGTCAATATTTTACATTAACATAGGTTAATGCAGCTCTCAGATCCAGTCAGAGGAGTTTCTTTGTGCAACAGGTGATGGTTGATGCAAAACCTTTATAACTAATCAAAATATAGAAGATAATGTGTGTACTTAGGTACAAATGAGACATTTACAACATGCCATTTACCACAAGCTTCAGAGACTATCTCAGAAGAGGGCAAAGAAATATTTTAAGAACCAGTAGTTGAGGAGGACAAGAACAGTATCTCTTAGACATGGCAGGACCACTCACTCATGAACTCACAGCTGCTGTGGTTATATACACATACCTCCACAAGATTCAGTCAGATAACATTCCAACCCTAGAGGATGTGATATTGACAGTTGATGGCTTCAGAGAGAAAGAGACAGACAGAGAGACAGAGAGAGAGAGAGAGAAAGAAAGAGAGAGAGAGAGAGTTTCTTTATGGATGTGGTCTCTGGCAGCTCAACCAGACTCCAGTGGAGGGCCCTATATCCATCAGTATATAGCAGAAAAATGGAATCAGTGGGTTATTTAAAGCGGGGGTCTGAAGTGGGTAGGTGTGGAATATTGGAGGAGTTAAGGGAGGAGTGGGGGTAAATATGAGTCAAAATACATTGTGTACATGTATGAAAATCTCAAAGAATAGATTATATTAAAAACATTAGTCAATGTCTGTGTGGTGACTCAAGACTCAAGACTATAATCCCAGCACTGGAGAAATAGAAGCAGGAGTCTAGGTCAGACCCAGCCATGCAGCAAGTCTGAGGCTAGGTTGGTTTTTGAGAGAATCTGTCTCAAAACCCAACTCAAACCAAAATAAACAAATGAAAAATATTAATGAAATACTTGGTTTGAATTCTTGAATGTAATTATTAAAATTTGATAGTTTTTATACACACAATAATAGTTGCAAATTGGAATTAAAAGGTAGGAATAATGATGTTCTTGTCTCTGTGACCTTCAGTGAATTGAATATTAGTTAAGAGTAAGCCCCTGAATTGAAGCAGAAGACAATAACAAGAAATCATATTAGCTGTGTTCAAGGTACTTTATCTTTGAAAAAGAAAGTGAAATTATAGACAAAACACAGTAATAATGAACTAGAGTATCCAGTAGGGTATTTAATGACACATACAAATACTCCAGTAAAAGTTGCTTTTGCTAGAACAAATTATTAATACATAGCAAAGTTGGCCTCTGGCTGATGGTGCTGTGTTGTGGGGTTGGGAAGTCTTGGGGCTTGGGGAGTGCATGGTAGAAGGAGGTCATGAGAGGTAGGCTTTGAAGGTTGTACTCACTGGCTTCTGGTTCCCATCTTCCACTCTCTGCTTCCCAGTTGCTTTGTGCTTCTGGTACAAATGATTCGGCCATGCCTTCCTCACCATGAGGCACTGACGATCCTATGATAGAAACCATGACCCCAATTGAACCCTTCCTCCCTTAGGTTGCTTCTTCTGGGTATTTTATCCTAGTGATGGACACACTCATACCCACACCCAGTACCCACCCATGCCCACCCACCGCACGCACGCACGTGCGTGCGCGTGCACACACACACTCACATACACCCACCCCCACACACCATGTCTACATGAAATAACAAAACATAGCCTTCAGGGAAAACGTAAATGCCTTTTTAAAAAGGAAAAAATCTGTTTCATGTAAGAACTCTTACATGAAACTAAACCAGTGATAAGGACAGAACTCAGTTTCTTTAAAATACACTCAAATTTCTTAAATGTATGTCAGTTAGGAGTTAGACTTACTGGAGTGTAAAAGAGACAGAACAGCGATGGTGGTAAGGGAGCCAGGGCAGGCAGGGCAAGCCAGTGCCTCTGCCCTGTGAGGCTTTCACAGACCCAGCCTCTTCTTGTTACTTCCGCTCTGGGTACTGCTCTCAGTCATGTAGCCCAAGCCATCTCAACTCCACATTTACATTGTTAACAGCATGTCAGAGGAGGTCAGCAACGGGAGGTGCTTCCTTTAAGGACACATCCTAAATTAAGTGGTACAGAGTTCATGCTCGCATCCCATTGGCTAGAACTTAGTCTTGTGGCTACTAGAAGAAAGACTGGGATGTGGAATCTTTATTTAGGGGGAGTGTGACTCTCTAAAATTCCAGTTCAGTGGAAGAAAGGAAGAATAGTTCCAGGAATCAATCAGCGGTGTCTCTTACTATGAGGAATCTGAGATGGAAAGAAAAAGAGAAGGCACACAGGGTTGGGCAGTGTGGGCAGTATTGTCAGCATGTATAGTATAGAGTGCAGGGGAGGGGAGAGGGAGCTCCGTATCACAGAGGACATACATGTCAAAAGCTTTAGTTTTATCTGAGAAGTGGTATCTATTGTGAAAATAATTTCTAGAAATTCACAACTGTCTCTGTCTAGAGGAAAGCTGGGCTTTCTGAGAGAAATCGCTACCCAGCCTACTTGTGACAGTCATGGTATAAGCACTGGGCGTGGCTCTGAGGAGTGAGGAGAATAGAAGTTGATGAACTTTGTTTGACTGCAGCATAGAGGACTCAGTGCAGATGGGTTATTCCTCTGAAGTGAAGGCAGAGGTCTTGGGATAATACAAACAGCAGAGATTGAATATACTTTTTATAATCATGCTTAAGCTCTTCATGAGTTCAATTAATTCTCTCTCCAACTGTGAATTAGATACTTATATTATTTCTACCCTTAGACAGGTAAACAAGGCATAGGGTTATTAATTTGCCCAGGGTCACACACATAATACACATTGAAGCTACGATTTAAAGCTAGGCATTTGTGCTGAATTCTCTGTGCATGGAATTAGCATGTTTTGTTATCTCAGTGACATCTTATAAAGAAGGGGCATTGCCTTCTTTAGTCCCATAAAGATGTATTATATCCAATTATACATAGTTCAAAGTCTGGATACATGCTTGTCATACTTAAAGCCTAGGTCACAATAAGAAAAGAAGCATGAGTTTGCTAGAGAGTGCAGGAGCACAGGGATGGGGAAGAAATAATGCAGCATTGAGGGTTATGAACGGAGTGACCTGCAGCAAAGTGCATCATAGCAGGGTTCAGAGAACTGTGAATAACTGGTCTGACCAGATGCTTCCATCATTTCCTAGTTCAGCACAAATATGTGCTCAACTTGTGTGGGCACTGGGCTAAGTGCTAGGAGCCTCTACTTATGTAACTTGTCTACACGTTCTCTTCGTATCTGTTAAATTGAATCCCGATTAGATTTTTTTCCAGTTAAATTTGTGTTTTTAGCAATGTCACACATGTATATAGCACGTTGTATTTACTCTCTCCCTACCCTATCTCTCCTATCCCCGTTATTTCCCCTTCTTCCCTACAGGTCCCTACCCTACATTCATTTCTTTTTGTTTTGTCTTGTGACTCACTGATTTTAGCCAGGAGTTTCCGTGTGGTAAGAAGTTTGGAACTATCCAGGGAGCCCTGTGGGCTCACAGTTGTGTACACAAACAAAGGTGATGATCATTCCCTCCCTGAGAATCCATTAGTAACCAAGCATTCTGCTGGGAGGATAAGGGCCCCATATGAACTCCCTGATCCACAATTGGCTTCATGGCTATAATTTAATATGAATAAGGGACTGCAGTCTTTGGAAAATTTAACTGTAGCATTTAAAC
Source organism: Phodopus roborovskii (assembly GCF_943737965.1). NCBI lineage: Eukaryota > Metazoa > Chordata > Mammalia > Rodentia > Cricetidae > Phodopus > Phodopus roborovskii. Next base: position 12,238,312 of record NW_026126525.1, read on the forward strand.
CATTAGTCCAGGTAGTTACCTTTGTTTGGTGGTAAGGAATAATTGCTCAAAGAAACACACTGGTGTTCCACAAACTCCTGAGGACCAGACCAACGTGTGGCACCATATTGAGAAGGCAGTGAGGGAGTGAAGACATAGTCATTCTGTGGAGACAGTCACTGGCTCGTGAGGTCCAGACTTGGGTTTGGACAGTCTAACCGAGATTGTTGCTAAGACCAGCTGATCTTGACTCTTACACAATAAATGTGGAGATGCCATGATTCCTGCTCACTGAGTTCTGAGTGTGATTGCATTGACATCTCTACTTGTCTTGAGAGCATGGCCACAGACATGCTGAGCAGTGGTTGGCTTGAGATAAAGGCAGATGTTCATGATTAGGATGGTCTGCCTGGAGATTGAATTTAGAGATACAGTTAGATGGGAATAGAATTATCACATAGTAAGGGCAGGTCATTCAGTTTGATTTAGACTTCTTATGCATTTCATTAAGGCATGTAACGATTCAGCTTTACAGTAAATAAGAAAATAGTTTATTTTGAGCTAACTAGGAAAAATTGCAACCTGAAAATACAGATTCAAATTACCATGAATGACAGGTTCCATCACGGAGGAAGTAACATTAACATGTTTTGTCACACTGATTTTAGTCTGGGCTTGACTCCTCTTCCTGGTGCTTGTGAATTCTGTCAAAATAATTCAGAGGGGCTGGAGAGATGGCTCAGCAGGTAAGAGCTCTTGTAGGGAGCCCAGATTTTATTCTCAGCACCCGCAAGGTGTTTCACAGCCATCTACCATTCTAGTTCCAGTGGATCTGATATTTTCTTTTGGCCTCTGCAGGCAGTGTGTGTAGCTGGTGCCTTGACATGCATGCAGATAAAACACTCATACACATAACATAAAACAAATAATCTACAAAACTTGAATCTAAAAACATCCAGGCAAGAGTTTGGTATAGAAGACGAGACAAGCTTTTCTGCAGAGTAGAGTAGAACATTTCCCTGGGGGCATGGGAATGGACAACCGTCCAAAGAGACCACTGTCCAGCAGGTCTACATTTGGACAGGTTTTATACTGTATTGCCTTGAGGAACTTGTCCTGACTAGGTGATTGGCAGGCATGTTTGGATTGACTCTCCGGGAGGAAACAATGCTGTATCTTTGTTCTTTATTAGCAAGTCCCTGGTACACAGCAGTCTCTCGGGCTTATGGCTTCTGGAGCCACATTTAGTTAACCAGTAGGGATCATGCAGGCACCTCAGGATTTCACACCACCTAGTCAAGAGACATGACCAAGGTCCCACTCTTCTGACCAGTAATTAAAGACCTGCTTAGTTCTTTGTTTTACAGGCTGTTGAACACGAGGAAGGAGTTCAGGCCCAATGCCCTTTGATCTCTCTAGTATTTACATACCTAACAGTCACAGACATAGGGAAGTTGTAAATCAAGAATTTAAACATTGGAGAGGCTGGCTGTGTAGTAGGTGGGCTACAACAAAGTGGGGAAACAACTTCTATATGCTTCAAATAATGTGACATTCTTAGTTTTGGATTGATGCAGGCTCCATCATGGTTAGTGATTCATCTACATGGTAATCATGAAAATATTAGAGTGGATACAAAAGTTACGGTAAAGGTAAATGTCTATTGCTGGGCCTGAAACAGCCCAGGAATATTTAGTTGTTAAGGTTAAGGTATAAGTCTATAAGGTCTTTAGTATAAATATAGCTTCTTAGAGAACTCCAGTTAATAGTCCTATCAGTCACATGACCCTGAACAATGGCACCTTCGCTAGACCCCAGTTTCTCTGTCTATAAAATGAAAGAGCCCCCACCTTTTGTTCTGAGTGTTACAGGAACACATAAATGATGAGCACATAAAAATACTCAAAAAGTTAGGTACTACTTTTAATATCATCACTCCTAAGAGACCAAAGGTTGATTTAATTAACACTAGATTCTAACCAACTGTATCATCTCTTGAGAAACAACAATGTAGCACAGGATTTAGGGATTGAATTGTGAAGAGTGTGGCTTGGCTAGTGCAGTAGTACTCAACCCCCTGAATACTTGCACCCTATAAAACAGATTCTCACGTTGTGGTGATCCTCCATTAACCATAAAATTATTTTTGTTTCTACTTCATAACTATAATCTTGCTACTGTTATGAATTTGCATATCTATGTTTTCTAATAGTCTTAATAACCCCTGTAAAAATGTCATTTGACCTCTAAGAGGTCGTGACCCACAGGTTGAAAACCACTGAGCTAGAGCCATAGTATGTTTGCGGTAAAATCTGCTTCCTATATACCTTTCATGAGTATTTGCAAACACATACTACATTAGGCTTATCTTCGAAACTGAAACTGGAGTCAGTGCTAAGTTAAGTCTTTGGAGTTAGTAATGGATATTAAAGGAAATTTCTTCCCAGAGTGTTACCAGTGGGCCAGGTATTCCCTCTTACATGTTTCAGGAAGACCCAGCATCAAGGAGTGTGAGGTAGATCAAGGTACATGGTGACCAAGCCTGATGCACAACTCCTGGATGAGTTGTTAAAATCCCTTCCAATGGAAGGGGAGAGATTTTCCTATGAGACAACTTTACAATGGGGGCAGATTTCCCATGACATCCCTGCTAATACCTTAGTTGCATATAGTCACCCAGAGTACCTCAGGGGAGGATTTGTCTCTTCAGAGTCCTCTAACAGGACTGTTGCTGCAGCCAGTAGGTTTTTCAGTTCTCACCAGCTGATTAGCTCAGACAAAGACTGATAGGACAATGCACAAAATGACATGTAAGGCAGATGTTAGCACATTAATTCAGAGTGTGCCATTAGAGAAATCAGTCCTTCACCCTACTTTAGCTATAGGTTCACAATTATAGCTGGAACAGTCAGCTGGAATCTCCTAATGGGCATCAAGATATCACACTTAATATTTCCCATGGTTACAAAAAGTACAATGGACCTTTCCCAACACTGTTGTGTCTTTGGGCATTTTACACCCCTTCCCTGGTAGTTGCTAACACCAACTAAGAAGAACTCAGATTTCTCTGCATACCAGCAGGTAAACAACTAGTTCTAAAGAATTCCAGTGACTCAAAAGGGCCCCAAAGACGAGGAACTCAGACTTCCTGACAAACAAATGTCGGAAACTCAAATTAGTTCAGAAAGAACCTAAATAGCTCAAAGAGTCCTCCAATTGACATGAGAATAGGTGACATCCAGACAGCACTGGCCATGGAGAACTTACTAAGGGTCAGAATTCAGGGCCCATTGAGTCTCAACATTTGTTTCTCTACCTTACTAGATAATGACAGCAAGCAGCTAACACAGGATAAAATGAAAACATAAGAAAATAAAAACCCTTGGAAAAAGAGTGAGCCCTGTCCCTAATTCAGATGCCATCTTCAATTGATAACCACTCACAAAGTAAAAATTCAGTTTTTTTTCCAAAGGAATCTCACTGGGTATACAAACCACACTTCAGGACAGGCTCCATGCCCTGCAGAAGATGGCCAACACAAAATGAACTGAATGGCATGTGGAGAGGGTTTGATTGATTGCTTGGTTGTTTCATAATGCTTTGCCTGGACATTTTTAACCCTCTCAAGTCTTTTTCTTTTATATTATGCGTTCCAATTGTGTGTCTCTGTGGAATTTCTGTGTGTGAGAATCTGCATGTCTATATCTGTATTTTTTGTGCTTTTTCTTTTCTGTCCTTTTTTTGTTCTCTCTTTTCTGTTTGTTTTGTCCTATTCTGTCTTCATTTTATTTTATATTCCTGTTTGTTTTCTAATGAGAGAAAAAAAGACAAGGTATGGATTTGGCGGGATAGGGAGCTGGGAAGGATTGGGAGGAGTTGGGGGAGGGGAAACCATGATCAGAACAATTTGTATTAAAAGGGAGAAAAAAAAAACATGTTTTCAACTTTAAAAAAGTAAACTCAGAGACTGGAAATGGCTCAGCTGTGAAGGGCATTGGCTCTTCTTCCAGAGGGTCTGGGTTTGATTCCCAGCACCCACATGGCAGCTCACAACCCTCTGTAACCCCAGTCCCTCCATGAGCACTGCAGATGGGCAGGGCACAGACATACATGCAGGCAGATCTCTCTTGCACACTAAATACATATTTTTCCAAGTAGAAGCAAAACCAAAAGCAAATTCAGAGTGTTTATAAAAGCTGTTTGAGACTCTTGCGTTTTTCCTATCCTCTTAAGGTCAGCTTGCTGGAGTATCTGATGCCTCCAAAGCATCTTTTCTCCTTGTCAAAGTTTGCAACTGCAGCTTCAGCTCACATGTCGGTGAAAGGGTTAAGCAATGGTAAAAGCAGAAAAAAAAAAAAGATTTAACTGAGCTGGTCAAGTAAGAAAGAACAGATTACAGCTCTTGTGACCCAAGTCCATTTTGGGGGTATTGACACAGCATTTAGGTTAAGCAGAGGAAGAACTGAGGCAGGAGGGCTCCAAACATACATAACTAAGCAGACCTGAGCAAAGTGGGGTCTGCTCTACCCCTGATCTTCAGCAAGGTCTCAGGTGTCCTTGTTGCTTAAGAAGTTGGCTTTTCTGTTCCATTGTGCAGTCTCCCTCTCAGGGATAATCACCTTTGTTGTGGAGAAGGAAGATTTTGCTGTTCCTTAAATCCAAAGTAACTGCAGATTTAGGGCTGTGACTTTAGCTTTCAGCCTTGAAAGGCATGAAATAGGTCAGGTGGACAAACATTCCATGAGTGAGCAATTAGTTAACACGCCTACTCAAGGTTTCCGACCTAAGGCAGGCACAAAACGCAGGCAGAGGTGCCGGGCTATCCTTACACCCTCCATTTCCTTGTGGTCTCAAGTGGGGAGTCAGTGCTATTTAGCAAAAAGCAGTTTCTAAGTGCCTATTATAAAAGCATGTTAAACTCTCCAGACTGTAGCAAAGTCTGTATCTATGGCAAGGCCTTGGAGTAGGAATGTGAGTTACATAAACCAATCCATAATAGTTTTGGAGTTCCTGGTTTCTAGAGAGGATAGACTACCACAATAGTTCTGAAAACATTCTGTAATTGTATGTAAATCTGAACTGTGACACTAGCATATTTTCATTTAGTAAACGTGTCTACATAAATTGATTCACCATGTCTAAATTGGTGTGGGTACTTCCAGTCATTAGTATTCTTCTGCCTCTAGATTTTTGTTTTTTTTCCCCCTCTTTTCCCCAGCCCAGTGTAATTCCAGGCACACATAGTTTCAAATGCATTTCTGATTGATTTTCTGCCCAACAACTGACAGCTTAACTTTTCAGCAGGATGCCATAGCTCAGGCCCCCATTTTAATGCTGTGCAGCAGTAATGTGATCTTGACAGAAGATGGTGAGGAACAATTGGCTTTTGTGATGGAAGAGAGAGTGTTGGGTTTGCTTCTCAGACATATGCCGACTTCTTCCATGTGGACTAAATTATTGTAGATTGGAAGAGGGGAGTTGCTTTTATGGAAAGGTCAGGATTTAATTCCGTGATTGATTATTGTCTGGTTTGTAATTTGGGCAATTCTGTCACCACTTGAATTTACTGAATTAGGAAAGTTCTTAGTGAAGATTGTCCCTCGATCTGCTCCGTTCCTTAAGTAATTTTATAAAAGGCAATAAAATCTGTGAACAGTACTGAGCTGTACCAGGTTTCTAGAGGAAAGTACCTCATGTCTATTTTCAGACTTCAGAACTTCTATCTTGTCTTATACAGATCTGACTCTATTCTATGACTGACTCTAGAAGGTTTCTCCACCTAGCAGTTGTATTGGGTTGGAATTTGCATGTAGATCATTTCAGAAGGATGGAGGCTTCTTGGATAAACCTCTAAGTCAATCGGAAGAATTTCCCAGATATTGATCCCAAATAGCAAATCCCCAGCTGTTAGTAAAAATACACACACTGTGTTTCACACTTAACCACAGTTCTGTGACCCTTGATTTGATATTCAGAGAATCCCTTCAAGTGATATATGAAATTCCAGTTGGTTTGGCTATTTCTAAACTCACTGGGATCTGGGTCCTACAAATGGTGAGCTCACATTAACTGAAATAGGCAAGTGTGCATACTAAAGTCTAACATTATATTTTTATGCATTTATTCAAGCTGTTTTCTTGAATGGAAGTCTGGAAGGTTTTTCAAAGTCATCCAAAACTTACTCATGTCTTACTGTGAAATTCTTCCCAGATACTCTGACCCTTGGTGACTCTTCTATTTCTCATTTCTAAATGTATTTACATTTTTATCACTAACTTGGTTTATACTATGTTTTCATATATTTCCCTTATTAATTTGTATACCTTTACATCCACCCCACCACAGTTCCATAAGGGCAAGGGCAGTATCTCTTATCATTCCTATAGCCATCTCTCCTGCTAGTATTTAATTCAGTCCCAAACATCTAAAGACCATAAACATTTTTTTCACACTATGATAAAAACAACTTGTGACAGCTTTTCAAAACTGTCAGCCCATATGTATGCCATTCTCATGATCCTCCTGCCTCTGCCCCCTTCAGCAAATCCTACCTGCGTATACCACCACAAACGGCTATGTATGCCATTCTCAGAAGGCAGTATGATTAAAACTCAACTCTTTTGCAGGGTTGCTTGTATGTATATCATGTAGAAAAAGGATGGTATAGATAAAGTTAAGGAGACTCATAGTGAATGAATTTCATTTCATGTTGTTGTTTCCATTTACATTTTTTTTTTTTAGATGAATACAGGGTATCAGAAAATCATTAGATTCCTTCTTTCCTTTTTTTTTTTTTTAAATAAATTCTTATTTAAATTGAAAACAATCTTATTTTACATACCAATCCCAGTTCCCTCTCCCCTTCATCCTCCCATGCCTCCCACCAACCCCCATCTCATCCTTCATCCACTCCCCAGGGAGGGTGAGGCCTCCCATAAGGGATCATCAAAGTCTGACACATCATTTGGGGCAGAACCTAACCAGCACCCCCCCCCCCCATGTATCTAGCCTGAGAGACTGTCCCTCCACAGGGACATTCCGCAGCCCATTCATGCACTAGGGATAAATACTGGTTCCACAGAGGCCCTTTAATCTGCCCAGATTTCCTAATGAACATCCATGTTCAGGGGGCCTGGTTGGGTCCTAAGCTGGTTCCCCAGATGTCAGACTGGGGTCTGTGAACTTCCATTTGCTCAGATCAACTGTTTCTGTGGGTTTCCCCAGCATGGTCTTGACCCCTTTGCTTACTACTGCTTTTCTCTACAATTGGATTCCAGGAGTTCAGCTCAATGCTTAGCTATGGATGTCTGCTTCTGCTTCCATCAGCTACTGGGTGAAAGCTCTAGGATGGCATTTAAGGTAGTCATCAATATCATTATAGGGAAGGGCATTTAAGGTAGCCTCTCCACTAGATTCTTATTTGGGGTCATCTTTGTGGATCCCTGGACATTTCCCTAGTGCCAGATTCCTCTTTAAACCTATAATGGCTCCCTCTATTAATGTATCTCTTTTATTGCTCTCCTTCTCTGTTCTTCCCCCAACTTGATCTTCCTGATCCCTCATGTTCTCCTCCTCCTCCTCCTCTTCCCCTTCCTCTTTCTTCTACCTCCCTTCCCACTCCTCCCACACTCCCAACTTACTCAGGAGATCTTGTCCCTTTCTCCTTATCCAGGGGACCATGTATGTCTAAGAAAACTAAAACAGAAACAATCAAGAGTGACTTCTAAGGTAAATGGCATACTCAAGTGCCACTGTAGAATCTGTAAAGAACACCGTGTAATATAATATGAACCCATAAATGGATATAAAGCAAAGGACAACCAGCCTACAAGCCACAGGCCTAGAGAACCTAGGTAACAAAGAGGTCCCTAAGAGAGACAGACATACAATGGATTTGCCTGATGGGAGATGTCCTCTGTACTCTGTGACTATGTGTTTCTCTTATTGCTTAATGAATAAAGCTGTTTCAGTCAATGGACAGGCAGAATTTAGCTAGGTGGGAATTCCAAATAGAGAGGCAGGGAAAAAGAAGACAAAAGGCAGACGCCATGTAGCTGCTGAGAAGTCAAGAGACCCAGGCATCACCAGTAAGACAAGGCCATGTGGTGATACATATTAACAGTAATAGGTTAATAATTAAGAGTAAGAAGTCTGAGACAATGACCAAACAATTATAAATATATATTAAGTCTATGAATGGTTAATTCATAAGTGACTTCCAGGACTGGTGGGTGGAGAGAAACAGGTCCAGTGAGACCAAGATAGATGGAGAAAATCTTCTCTACATCCACCTAGGAAGGGGGAACAGACAAGACCACCTGAGTAAATTGGGAGAGTGGGGAGTACAGGGTAGGTTGGAAGGGAAGAGGGGAGGAGGGAAGAGGAGTGGGGGAAAAGTATAGCTCAATAAAAATATTATTAACAAAACCCTGGTCTTCACATCTCAGTTGTTAGCAGTGTGTTACAACAATACTGAAAGAATTTGTCAGTTATGTGGTGGCTTAAATGAGAAGGTCTCCCACAAACTCAGATGTATGAAAAAAAAAAATACACAGTGTTTCCCTATGTAGCCGAGTAGCTCAGACTGGCTTGGAACTCAGAAGTTGGCCTGCCTCTGCCTCCGGAGTGCAGAGTTTAAGGGTGTGTGCTGCCACATCTGGCCAAAGCTATCTTTCATAATGAAACTCCTTTCCAGGTGTTAAAGTTAAGGCTCAACTCATGATGTCTCAGTATATGGACTGTCCCTTTCTGACGCTTGTCTACCTCAAGGCCTGATCATGGCTCCCACGGCCGAGACACCCGGTCTCCTAATAAACCATGGTAGAGATACCCAGTCTCTCAATAAAGCTGCTTTCCAAAGGATAGTTTTGAATCTGTCCTTTTTCTGAATGAAGCCACCCACCTACCCACCACTTTGCCTCTTCTCTGTCTAACATTTGCCATGTGTCTAGGAATAAACAAGAGGAAGACACAGAAGACTTAACCTTGCACTGTTTATGTGGGTTTCCACTAGGCATGCTTAGAGGTCATGTCAGCTAAACTGCATCAGAACCAGTTTCTAGGTGAGAGGTTTGGCATCTCAGAAGCACCAGCAGCTCAATCCGTTCATTGACAGGCACACAACAAGGCTGACAACTAGGCCTGTAGGTATTTAAACTGATGTTATAGCCACTGTCAACACTTTGTATTTCTTTTGAGAATTAGTTAAACTCTCAAGGATAATGAGTATTTCAGATTCTAAAAATCTTAAGAAACAATCCAGAAATGAATTCTTTGCTCTTATTTAGCTTTCAATTTTGTTTGCTGGTCATAGCACAAGCTATAGCTACTCCCTATCACTCTAGCCAGAGCTGATATATATATATCCCCTTACGCCATTCATGTGCCATACTTACTAACCCAGGTTTCAGTTAGAACATTGCCTGTTTGAGTTGTGGACACCATTGACTTGGATTTTCAAATCATATTTCCTGCAACTCTGCTCCAGGCAACCTTATTTCCCAGTAGAATAATCATGCATTTTTAGAGAGCGATCATAAATATTGAAGAGTTAGCTTCTAGTCAATTAAAAAAAAAAAAAAAGGATGGAGGAGGCTCCTTCAGATTTGTTTCTGATTTCACTTGGGTTGAGTAAGCTGCTTGAATAGGTCACATCTGAGAACAGTGTCACAAAGAGTGCTATGGGGAGTGTTTGTAGGTGTGTGTGTGTGTGTGTGCATGTGGGTTTCTTCAATGGTGAGTGAGAAGATGAAGGTGTTCAAACAAGGACATCAGGAGACAACTCTTTTTCCTAATACTACACAGTTGTTATTTGATAGTTCCACCAATCACCCAAGGCCCTGGCTTTCTCTTATGTCCAAAGTTATATGAACTACATATACATAAAATTATATATATACAATTAATATTGTGAACAAAAATATTATAAGATGGATGCATTCATTACAATACTTTAAAAAAAACGAAGTAGAACTTAGTAAGCCATGAATGATCGCAGTGTCAGTCAATATTTTCATATTCCAAAATTACTTTATTTTCCATATTGTTGTGTTGGTAATGCCAATGTAAATATTTCTTTGGTGTAATTTCTTCCAGTTTCACCATTATCTGACTAGGAAAACTCTTCTTTCTGGGTATATAGTTTTCCTTTCTGCATTAATTACAAACAAGGCTTCAGCTAGCACATTCATTTTCTTTGCTGGAATTAGGAAAAGATGCCTCACCTGGTGGAAAAATGAGATAAAGTTCCCTTGTCTTCCATTTACCTTCTTAATGGGCCTCTTTTTCATAAAACCCCTGTGACTATATGTACTTGATTATAAATCATGACATGTTTGTAAGGTATGAACTCATGTTTAAGTTAGTGAATGACCTGAGAAGTATTCATCTTGCCCTCAGCTTTTTGCCAACCTAATGTTTCTCATCTGTTTTATTGTTCTCATCCTCACACAGCTCCCCCCCCCCCACATCTTCTCTTTATGTGAACCTGACTTGGGGACAAGCCGGCACAATCCTGTCACTGAGAACCTTCTGGAGCCTGGCTTATGACCTCATCTCTATAGCTTCTACTCTTATTATTCCTTGATCTTGGCCCCCCACTCATGTTAGGGTGATGAGGCCCCTACTCATCCTAGGGTGATCTGGGCCCCCACTCATGTTAGGTTGAGCTGGGCCCTCCTCTCATGTTAGATGGTGCTGGCTAGCATCTTCTGGCACACCTTCTCTTCCATCCTGCTGACTTAGGTGCCTTCCTCCATCTGAGCACTCCCTCCATGTCATATGTCTGTGACATGACATGACATTCTAGAACCAACTTTTAATAAATGTGGAAAATTATTTTGTTGTTGTTAAACCCAGCACGAATGCAACTTTACAGTGTGAATACTTTTGCTGAATCACCATACAGGTATAAATCAGCCTTCAATGGGGACATTCAGTGGGATGTTCAAGAACATTGCCGCATTAGAACAAATATAGCCAGGAAAGTCTCTGGGAGCAATACTACACTGAGAGATGGAGAGGAATAAGGTGATGATTGTGAAATATTTAGTCTTGGTTTCCTTTATACTTTCTTTGAATGGCGTTTACTTTTAAAGCTCTCGAAGTATGTTGGTGAAACATTCATTATTAGAAAGGGCACTGGATCACAAAAGAGCTGCAGGACTGCTACTCTGTGCTCTTAAATGACCAGATAAAAGCCCAATACTTGTCACTTTCCCCTAGTAGGGATGCCATTGATCCTCCAGTCACTCCTCCAGGAACAGATAAGGTCATCTGCCCATAGCTCTTGACCTGATCAAGAATCCACATCACTTATATGCTGATGGCATCCTCAACTTCCTGCTTTCTTTTTGTGTGCATTGCTGGGATATAGTGAGGGATTCATGTCTTACAAATCACTCTCACTAAGTGGAACATTGGAGTTGATAAATACTGAAGCTGCTTACTTCTGAGAAGGGCCACAATAAGGCAAATAAGCTCTGGGCCCATGATCTATTAGCCCTGAAATATTGGCTTTCTATAGTTCTGTCCATAGGCCAGGATGCTTGTAGACAGACTAAACGCTTCCCAACAATCAGACTGAGCTAAAACTAGTGGAGTTTGGGGCCTACACAAATGACAAATAAAAATAAAGAAGAACCCAAGTGCAGAAGGACAAATGCCACATAATCTTCTTCTTTGTATGTGAATCCTAACTTCACCTTTGTAGATCTGTGCATTTGATTTGGAGTGTCTGCTGAGATCAGGAAAATAGAAGGGCTACAGGAGAGGTGAGAGGGAACGAGGCCTTGTATGAGTGGGGATGGCAGAACATAAATGAAAATGAAGGTATGTGAAATAGTGAGGGTTAAAGGTTTAAGCAGAGGTGTAGGTGTAGGGAGGAGGAGGTGTTAATCTAAACCCAGAAGGTATGGAAAAGCCCTGCAGAAATCTACTGCTTTGTAAGATGATGCAAATATTTAAGGTTATTGTTGTTACTGTTGTCCTTTCCTCCTCCTCCTCTTCTTCCTCCTCCTCTTCCTCCTCCTCATACTCTTCCTCCTTCTCCTCCTCCTTCTCTTCCTCCTTCTTCTTCCTTCTTTCCTTCCTTCCTCCTCTTTTCTCTTCCTCCTTTTCTTCCTCCCCCCTTCTTCTTCTAAGAAATTTGAATAGAGGTAGGCAATGTTTCCCCTAGAAGATATGGGTTATTAAATGAAAATATCAGTGTCAGGTATGAGCTAACTTCCCATGAGTCAGGAAGACTCCGGTCCCTTCTCCAAACAAAAGCTTTTGCCATTGCTCTTTGTTGTCCACCATAACTAGACAATAAGATCTCATTGATGAGGACACAGCTCACTTTGGTTGTAGGAATACAGTAATCAAGCTGGAACTGACCTGGGAACTTCCTACCTCCTGGCTTGTTTTCATAGTGCCTGAAGTTGTTATGAAGACTGTTGGGGAAGAAAAGTATCAGTAGCCTTATGACAGTCCCTGAATGTTAAAATGCTGACCTGCAGGCTAGACTGCCCACTGATGCAGTAATGGAATGAGAGTTGTGAGAGGTGACTGTTTTCTGAATGGATCTGAGGCCTACTCACAGGAGGAAATTCTTGTTTGGTCCCATAAACTTGATCCAAAGTTCATGTTTGGAAGGTCATAGGCTTTGGAGTATAACCTACTACTGCTGTTTTGTTAAATGGACATGTTGTCAAACTGTCTTTTAAATATTTATGTGTATAGCCATAGATTAGTGCATCTCTCAACCTTGGCTAGAGAAGCTTCTTTTCCCAGTGGGCAACCATCAATGCAAAGCCTCCTAACTGGTCAGAGAGTTAAGAACAAGTGGTTGTTGAGTGTTCTGCACTGTGTGGGGACATTTACACCAACTTCTCCAAGACTCAGTGAACATCTTGGAAGAGGAAATGGAACGATTCTATGAGCTGGGGATGGGGAGGAGCTGGGAAATACTGTTTTCTGAACACAACATGACTGTTGAACTCATGCATTCACAAAGCTGTAATTTTTGCAAAAAAAAAAAAAATAAATTCTAGCATGGACAGGACATGTGCTCACAAGGTCCCGCCCTTGCCTGAGGAGCCATTAATTGGCTGCTTGGGGAGGAGGAGTCATTTTTCTTCAAGGATGTATCTGCTCATAGGTTGCCAATGCTCCACTGGATGGCTTCACACCCATGTTCATGCAAGGCAGCACTAGCTAGACTCAGTGGGCTATATTAAGACATATGAAGACATGGAGAAGGGCGGGGGAAGTATTGAGCAGGCTCAGAGAGGAAAAAGGAGTTGTGTTGGGTTTTTTAAAAGGCAAGGGGAAATTATTACCAAGAGAGAGCCTGTCTCATAAACATCCCAACAAGTGCCCAGAATCAACCCAGGTGTCAGCAGGATTATGCTTACTTCATAATAAATCTCTATGCTGATGTTGTAAAAGACATAACAAAACTGTAAGTAACCCTTCCAGTTTCCCTGCATGTCTGTTATTCTATAAACTACCAACTTTAGCACAGTCATACAGCTGGATAATACCCGATTTGTTTCTCATTAGCTTAGATGTGAAGACTATTCTGAATGTGTGGGTTATAACAGCTGCCTGGATTACTTTTCAGAAACTTCACTTTTTTTTTCTGCTAAAAACACCTACTTTTCACTTACGCCTACAGATATGGGATAACTACACTAAGATAAAAATCTTACTGTCACTCTGCATCTGTACTCTTTGCTGTCTTAAGCTGAGGACCAGCTTCTACTCCACATTGCAGATAGAATAGATACTAGCGAATTTATTTCCAAGACTATGACATAAAATTGCCATTGGATCTAGTATTCACAGCTCAGTCATCCATATTATCATAGCCTTGTCATAAGACCCAGACCAAACTGTGGAGCCAGGACATTCATGTAGTAGTTCCTGGGTTCAAGTGACATGTGAACCTCCACCTCCAAATCTCAAAGCCAGATTGCTTGCACACAAGAAGGGAAATTTTCCCTTATTTTTAAAGAAAAAGGATTACATTTATTCCTGTGGTGATGTTGGTGGGGTGCCTACATGCTATGGTTCATGTGTGAGGAAGTCAGAGGACAACTTGAGAGAAGTCTGTTTTCTCCTTTTACCAACCAGGTCCCAGGGATCAAGCCCAGATTCCCAAGGTTGGTGGCAATCACTTTTACCTGCTAAGTCATCTTGCTGGCTTGGAAAACATCTTTCAAAACTGTGCCCACTAGTGCTGGAGGGATGACTCAACTGTTAAGAGTCTGGACTACAGAGTGAGGTTCCAGGGCATCCATGGCCATCCATGTAAAGAGACTCTGTTGAAACAAACAAAAACAAGACTGTGCCTGTGACCAATGGAAAATTTGCAAATTTTAGCCCATGCCAGAAAATTAAGGGGAGTTTGTGGTTCAGGGGCAGTGGTCTTCTTCCCTTCTTTATCTTACTGTTGTCCTTTGGCTCCAGCCGAATTCAGTGACTTGAGTCCCAATTAAAAGAAAAATATCCCTGCCTCTCTCATTGGTAATGGCCAGCCAATCTTACTTGTACAGTTGCCATGCCATGAGCTCACACTGCCCAGTATCGTCTTGGATTAGAACAAACTTCAAGCACATTCATAGCATTCTCCAGAGGGTATCCAGTAGGATTGTGCAGCTATTCCCTGCATTGGTGGCCTGTTTAATAATATACACCTTTTTCGGGTCCTACTTTCTTGCCACACTTGTAACTTATCTAAGTAAACAAGCCACGTGTGCCCCACATACTTATGTCTGTCTTCTGAGTTTCTTTCCAAGTGCTTTGTCATCACAAGGGTATCCTAAATTCCACCCCACGGTGACACGGGATTCTTCTCACAGTTCTTTCCAAGACTGCTTCTTTTTTAAAACCAAGAGATGCAAATATTAGTTTTTCATACCCAGCTGCATCCTCCACAGCTTGTCATCCCTCTCACCTTGATTTAAATTCTGCGATGACATCACACCCATGTGATTCCATCCTGTTTCTGAGAGTCAGAATTGATGAGGCTCAGGGACAGTGGTGATTCCAGGTGTCCTGGGGAATGTTGTCTGTGGATTGACATCTGGTGTCCTCCACAGGGAGCCAGGGCTGCCTTCTTCCAGAATCATGTTATTCACATTTCCCCACCACGGGAATTGGATTAGATGCTCAGCCAGGACAGGCATTCCCCACTGCATTTCAAGTCCATTTCTTTTGCTATCACAGAGATGTGACTACAAGAGAGGGAAGGATGATAAGTTATCCAACTGCCCTTTTGGAATGTGGAGGATCCAAACCAAGGAGAACTAATATTACCTTAGGGCTGTTCTCTTAGGCAAGCTGTCTACCATTGAGCCATACCCTGGCCCATGGGTTGTTTTCTTAGGATCATTAGACCCTTGGGGTGATACTAAAATTAGTATTTGCTTATCCAGTACTCACTGTATAAACCCTGGAAAGGGGGTATGATATACAAGACATTATTATTATTATTATTAATTATTTTATTTTTTATTTTTTTTTTTTGGCCAGGGCAATGTCACCAGTTCCAATCAGTCTTCCTCAGACAATGTAAATGGTGAATGTTTAGTTCCTAGTCTTGAGGTCCAGCTTGTCTTGGGTTCACAACAACATCATGTGGTCATTCTACCACCTGCACTACGTTTATTGGTTGGTTTCTCAGATGTAAAGTTGGGTACAGAACAGTTTTCATGTAAGTCAGGAGTTTCTCCCCCCTCCCCAGCATTGTCCCAGGTTGCCCTCTCTTCCAGTCATATCTCTTTTTTCTCTCTCATTTCTCCTTTAGGATCCATCTCTCTTGCAGGAAGGGAGGCATCTTATGGGGTGAAGCTTGAAGCATTTTTTTCTTATGTATTTTTAATGAGGTCTTTTCAAGTACCCAGTACAGTGGCATCTAGAATGTAGTAAGAGTTCAGTAAATGCCTGCTGGCTAAAGCAATCACACGGAATAGGTCCAGGCATTGGCATGCTAAAATAGGCACTGACATTTGTGTAACTGCACTTTTCATGTGTGTGTACTGTTCACATCTACCTGTTTCTTAGAAGCTGTGGTGTTACAGCTGCATTTACCAACAAAAACTGAGATGGTTACATTTAAATTTAGAAATACGGATTTCATATGCGTATGCAATCAGATGTGACAAACCTAAGTTGTTTACTCTTGGCTATGCCCCAAGACAAAACAGTGCCAATGATATTAGTGGGGAAAGCCGGAGTTTAGCCCTGATTCTGTCACTAAAGCTCTGCGATTGCTTATGCCCCAGGGACTAGCTTTTCCTCTTTTGTAAAATGAGGCCATGCTCTGTACTGTCTTCCATCGAATTATCGACGACTCTATGATCTTTAAAGAATAATAGGTAAATTTTCAAAATTCCTCTTATTAACAATATCCGCTTCTCTCCAAACAAGGGACATTGTGAACACAACACCAGGGCACTCTGGTTTGCGCTTCTGCCTCTAGTGCAGGTTTTTAAATCACCAGTCTTAGAAAATGTGATACCTGCTTCTGCACTGTTTACTGAGTATATTGAAAAGGGAGAGGAAGGCAGAAACCGAGATCTACAAACCATTTCTTAAGGAAAATAGGAATGAACTTGTGTTAGAAAACACCGAGAGACCCCTGGACTCCATTCAAATGTAATTAGCTGGACTTTTATTTAAACCATCCTCAGGTCCCAGGCTTGGATCTGGCACTGAAGCCCAGCTTAAAGGAGAGGAGGGCTTTTGCATTCCTGGAATTCCTGGTGTGGTGCTAACAGCCTCAGGTTGTTCACACACTGGCCTCAGACCTAAGATGGAGTCCAGAGCTGCCACTCTCCTTCTGTTTTCTGTTGTGGTGGTGGTGGTCAGACAAACCTTTACTGGCTCCATCCTCGCTTAATCTGAATCCACTTCCTCTTTTCCAGCTCCCTACTCTGCCCCAGACACTCAGTGGGGTTTCCAGATGGTGTCTTCTCTGAAGTATGACGTTTCTCTCCATAAGCAATCTTTACCTCCCTCCCTCCCACACACAGTATGTTTCCGGCATACGTGGCCTTTAAATTTTTCTTTTAAGGTTTAGTAATACTAGCCAATGGTATTGATTTGTCCTTCCACTAATACCTTGTTTCTACATCCCAAGAGCCTTTGTCACCTTCTCAGTAGAAATCTGCTTCAAGGAGTCAATAGGGGCAGGGCAAGGTCTCTGCCAGGGATAATGCCACTGGTATGATGCTTAATGTTTGTTCAGCAGAGGCTGCACAGCATCCCTTGGACCACCCCATTTTATATAATCTAGGTCTGGGGCATGGGCGGGAGATGTCCTAAGCTGTGTTTACTTCCACTGACTGATGCTGCTCATAGCTGCAAAGCCAGCATGGTCCATCTTATTGTTTTGCTGGTTGAAAAGAATTGCTTCCCCTTTAGGTGATGGTTTCTTAGGGTCCTTCTGAGAGTACCTGCCATTTAAATGAAAGCTGGAAACTGAAAGGAGACACAACTGGCCTCACACTAAGAATCAGTTTTTAGTAAGACTATACCATTGGAACCTGATTTTATGACTTGACTTTTGTGTAAATTCACATTCCTTCATTATCATAGCCACAACCCTTGGCACTAACACCAGATCTCCATTTCAGTGCAACAAAACTCCACTGTTAACCCTTTACTACCCTAAAGTCCTGATGTGCTCTATTTTCCAGAGTGCTATGACTGGAATTTCATGGCAAAGACAGATAACATAGCATTTATTAAATTATTATGTGTATATAATATATACATATATATTTATTAATTTAATCATACAAACAACTTTATAAAACATGTATTATTAACTACTTTTTACTTATCTAGAAATTAAAGGGCTAGGATTAAGTACCCTACCCAAAGTCATTTTGGGGTCAATCTCTAACTCAGATTCATTAAAAACAAACAAACAAACAAACAAAAAAAAAAACTCAGCTGCTGTACATAAGCAAACATTTTTTTTTAAAACTGGAAATACTTAAATTTGAAGTTTAAGTGATTGTGTCACACACAAATATTCAAAATATCATATTGTATAATAACTATAATTATAAACTATTTTCCCTGTGAATTTGCTGAGTTTAGGTGGATTGTGTATGAGAAATATATCCACCCTGAACCTCCTAGAAACACTACAAAGTCTTTTTTCTTGCACATATGAAGTTTGGTGCAGATTGCCTGACCAAAGCTTCCAAACTACTCCTAAAGTGCTGGATGGAGAGAGAGGAAAGCCCCATGCTTCCTTTGAGAGCTCTACCAATTTCTCCAGCCAAAGAAAACACAGAGCACTCTAGTGAATTAGTTCACCCATTCATTATGATATCCATAATAGAAAGCTAAGAGACCCTGTACCATATCATCTGATGAATCTCAGTATCCTACTAATTTGTATGAATTCTTCTATCTGAAAACTCTATGGAATTAATAAACTCTCATAGACTAGCCTGGTGCACTTGGGTGTAGACTACTTCTGTATCCTTAAGAAGTAATTTAGATAATTAACACTGCACGAAGAGAGAAGAAGTCATCAAATCTTCACACTTTTTTTTTATTTTTTAAGTCAGAGTCTCTGTATAGTCCTGGCTGACTTGAAACTCAATCTATAGACCATGCTGGCCTGGAACTCATAGAGATTTGCCTTACTTTGTCTTCCCAGTGCGGGGATTAAAGGCAAGTCATACCTTGTATGAAGGTGCTCTGCTAAGTGAAGAAAACTGCACCTTTCAGCATCACCTCTGACTACAGACACTGTTCAAGCTCAGCAACTCTAAATCCTGGCACTCTTCCAAAGAGATTTATA
Source organism: Phodopus roborovskii (assembly GCF_943737965.1). NCBI lineage: Eukaryota > Metazoa > Chordata > Mammalia > Rodentia > Cricetidae > Phodopus > Phodopus roborovskii. The sequence goes on from NW_026126525.1 coordinate 12,257,099, forward strand.
GCATGACCCTGGACTGTGCCCTGGCCTCCCACACAGCAGTCCCTAGTTTCTTGATATATAGTGTTTCTGCATCAGTTTCTGCATCTTGAAGTTTCTCTCCTGGAGATGATGATTTTGAGAACACATTTCCTTATTATCTTTGCTTCTCATGATTGTTCTCATTTGTTAAGCTGGATAGACCTCAAAACAACTTTCTGTTCTGTGAACCATCTCAGGGTACATACTATTTTCAGGAAGATATAGATGAGATGTGCATCACCATGTACTTAAATGAGCTTGCTATCTTTATTTCAAGGCTGTTCTCTCTGTCTATTGAATATTAAATCATCTTTTCTAGTTACTGCATAATAGCCACCTCCCCCAATCCCTCTTCTAGAGTTGGCAGGAGTCTGTCTTGTTCACTCCTGGACCATCAAATCAGGCTTATGCACAGAGACAGTGCTATGACTTGTCAGATGTGTCCATAGGCAAACCCTGTTTCCTCCCTCTTTCTCTCTCCTTCCCTCCCTCTCTCTGTCCTCTCTGTCTCTGTCTCTGTCTCTGTCTCTGTCTCTCTCTCTGTTTTGCCTAGGTTTTCTTTTGAGTTAGTCTTAGCCTGTGTCCACAGAACCTCTTGAAAAAAAAATTAAACATTAAGGAGTCAAGGAGATTAGAGTCAGGTTATATGTTATATATCAGAAAGGGTAGAGAGAGATCTTCAGTAGTGGGAATCTAGGTAAATGTCATTACCTGGAGATGGATGGCCTAAGTTTGAAAGGAAGGCCCTAGGTACTAAGTAGACATCTTCCTCATGTGCAATGAAGCTGAGAAACATTTTTTGTTCAGTCTCAGAATGGGCATTAGAAGAACTGGTGATGGGATGTCTAAGGGGTTTACTAAAAAGGGTAATACATGTAATGTAGTTAAAGTTGACATGTACAACAATGAACTAGTGAGACCCCTGTTGAAAAGTTTCACTGTACTGTGCTCGTTTATATAACCAGACCACATACAGCAGCAGGCCCACCCCAAAAATAAGTTATTTATTTATTTATTTATTTATTTATTTATTTATTTCAGTCTGCCTCTCTAGTTGCCATCTTTGGTCTTCAGAATTTGTCTGAAGATCAAATCAAACAAATCCTCTTGTTGTAAACTTTAAAGGGGGCCCAAGGGAGACACTGAACTTGTCTTTCACACCAAGCTAGGGTGGTCAGGTGCAGACAAAGCCATGAGCACACACAGCCAATAAGCTATCCTTTTTGGTTGGTATGCTTGAGATCATTATCAGACCTGAGTCCAGAGAGTCAGCAGTAGGTAACCTGTGTAGAGAGTGTTCCCATTGGAGGTATGCTTCTGTGGTGCTTGGGTGTAGAGAGTGTTCCTGTTGGAGGTATGCTTCTGTGATGCTTGCGTGTAGAGAGTGTTCCCGTTAGAGGTATGCTTCTGTGATGCTTGGGGCTGCGCATGTGGACACAGCACAGGCCGTATCTGATGCAGTCATTGCATCAGCACCTCTCTTGATTTTTACAACACCCTTTCTTTGGACCTGGTTCTTCCCTCCTGTTATTTCCCCAGATTCAAAATATCAGTCTACTAAACAGGAAACGTTCCCCCTTCTCTTGCCCATTTTTGTCCTTCCAAAGCTGAGATTTCTTGGTTTATCAACCAAGGATTCCTTTTATGCCACAGGGAAATTAGTTAAGGGACTCAGTCATATTTTGCCATACATGGCAGCATGAGTTGTCCTGTGTGTATTTTTAGATACTGGATTAATCTTAGAATTCGAGGTCTGCACTGTGGGAAAGAATGACATGACCTTACTAAGATGGGAACTCTGCTTTATGTCACTATGGTTACTACTTGATCGTCCCAACTTGCATACTTGGAATCCAAGTGTGTGTGTGTGGGGGTGGGGATCAAAACAGAATCTCTACCAGGAAGGCGCCAAAATATATAAAATACATTGTTCTTTATATGAACAGATATGAGCCATGTGTGAATTGGAGGGCAAAAATGCTTACAGAATAAAAAAGAGCAAAGATGTATTTTGGCAGAAAATAGAAATTTACTCTGGTCTTCATGGTTTGTTACTGAAAGAATACAGCCTGAACAACTTGGTGGAGACAAAAATATCAGGAAACAGGCCATTGGAAATGAAATGACTTTTACCTATCCCTTCATGGCATTCAACGCATGTTCAGTGGTCTCTAGCATTGCTTTGTTATTGAATGGCTATCCTATTTCCTTAATATTATTTATTAAGAAGATCTTGCTTGAAGTTGAACAAAAGTAAGGTTAATTAAAAGCTATGAACCATCTGAAGCACAAATCTATCCCACACACGTTCATCCAGTCCCTAGCTTTGGAGGCCATGGTGCTGTAGATCAATATCAAGATTTCTTATTTCAGCAAAATGACTTTTAGTGATTAAATTTCAAGAAAATATTTTAATATAAAAATTCACCAGTTACATGTAAAGAAGCATCACATTCATCCCCATGTTGACAGGTCTCTGGCGGTCTTTGTCTAACATTTTTATCTTTCACACAGACCCGACCTGTTAGTGGGTATATTTGTTTTCATAATGAACCTATATATTGTGATATATCTTAAGGTCTAGGTTTTTTTTTTCTTTCCCCCAATCTTAGGAAGCAGGAAGAGATCCTGAAAGGATAAATGAGAAGTTTCATATGCTTCTGGGATTATAGAATGTTTAAGAGATTATGGAAATGTTGGTTAATGATGGACCAGTTGACTGGACTGGCTGCATTCTGCCTTATAATGGCAGGGAGATGAGATGGCCTCATTATGGAGGGCCTTGGTTTCTGTAAAAACAAGGAATTTAGTCCTTACCACATACTGTAAGATGAGCTAGCGGAAGTGCTAGCTATGCTCCCCCCATATCAGGAGCAGGTCTAAGATGTAGGAGTCAGCATAACAAAAAGGGGTAATGTTATTATGATCTTCTACAACTTTCTCCTTTCATTCTTTATCCACTTTACATCGAAATGGGATTTTAAAAATGTTCAAGACATTGGAATTTGGGGCTTTTTGAAACAAATCTATGAGCATGTTGCACTAACACGAGAGAACTCAAGACACTCAACACATGACAGTCAGGTCTTTCTCAAGATTCCATTTTGGTGTAAAGTATTGTTACTATAGGACGTGTGTGTGTGTGTGTGTGTGTGTGTGTGTGTGTGTGTGTGGTGTATGTACACTGTAGGTATGTACTTACATGTGTTTGCATGCATATGGAGGCTAGAGGTCAATGTTGAATGCCTTTCCCAATCATTCTACACCTAATATTTTTTAGACAGTTTAGTTTTCATTGAACCCAGAGCTCCTTGATTTGGCTGGCCTAGCTGGCCAGCAAACCCAAGGAATCTTACGGTCCCTGTTCCCCCAGCTCTGGTATTACTGGCATGTTCTTCCCCACCTAGATTTTTACATGGGTGCTTATATTCAAACTCAGATTCCCATGCTTGTACAGCAAGAGCCATTATCCACTGAGCCATCTCTAAGCCCCCTCCACCTTGCTCAGAGATCACCAGTTCAGCTAGATCATCTAGACAGGCAGCAAGCCCCAAGTCCCTTTGTCTCTCCAGCATTGGGATTCTAAGTACATAACACCCCAGACAGCTTTTTATGTGAGTGCTGAGAGTCTGAAGTCAGGTCTCCATGCTTTCCCAGCAAGCTCTTGACTGACTGAGCTATACCCCTAGCCCCATATTTGATGTTTGTTTATTTTTAAAAGGACACGGTTTTCATTGCAATTGCTGTGTAACTGAGCAGGTAGTGGCACAAAATAGCTACTTTACTATGGATTTTGCATCATTAGTTCAAGCAGAGCACAGCAGAAACAACTTTTCTGTCCATGGTGGCTATAGAACATCAGTTACTAAGACTTGCAGACTGGAGGTGCTTTGGGATGGAATCATCTGGATTTCTTCATTGGCATACCTGGTAGGTGCTGAAGGCTATTGCTAAGATCTCAGCTGGGCTTTAGGCTATCCTACCTCTCTGTGGTGATCCCTCTTCCCATGGGGTAGTTGGGATCTTCTACCAGAACAGAAGCTGGATTTCAACACAGTGCATCAAGAGCTCAAAGTGCAAGTATATGCCATTTCTGTCTCAGATGTCACCTTTGGCATACTGCATCATTCAAAGTTATTACAAAGATCTGACCAGGTTTATGGACTGTCCAGGTCACTTAAGAAGATCATATTCTAGAGGGGGATTCTATAATGGCAGTGAGGCATGGCATTAGGTGGCTAGAGCAGGAGGCTGAGAGATCACATCCCAACTTCACAAACTGGAAGTGTGGTGAGGCTGCAAACTCTTAAAGCCTGCCCCAGTGATGTCTTCTAGCAAGGCTTCATGCTCTAGATGTTTGTCAGCATTTCCATGGAATCCATGGGAGCCAAGTATTCAAACACATGAGCCTATGGGTGATATTTGTTATTCAAACCATAACAGAAGCAAATTGCTTAATTGGAAACTATAAAACAAACCAAAACAAAAACAAACAAACAAAAACTTTAATTAGAAGTCATAAATGGTTAAAATACTAACAGAACATTTTTTTATTACTGTGATGAAAATGCTTAATATGTCTATACCCAGATGAGTTAGTCTCATGACACTAAGGAAACTCACAAGTCTCATCACTGACGGGCTTCATCAGCCTTGAAATATGGCAATAGGTGACACAGACAACTGAGAAATTGATACATATCATTGTGTCTAAAGGACAAAAAGGTGAATTAGAGAGCTGTAGTTAGCATAAAGGTACACAAGCTACTATTGTACCCTTAGATTTACCAGGTCATGCTGGGCATTGTTGTGTTTTGTAGGCATCATAGCTAGGGAAGAATATGGGTTGCGTCCCTCCATTGGCAGGTAAGCCTGCTTAATGAGAGGGGAATAATACCTGGTAGCAGACACCTAGCCAACTATCCAGGGCTAGAGGAGGCATGAATCTTGGAGGAGAACCTACAACTGTCACCTAAATAACCACAATCATACTTACCACTAAGTACATTCTAAGTATTTATCCTTATATCTGCAGATAAGTGTAGTCCTCACCCCTCATCAAAGAAACTTCTCTTTGCAACAGAGACCACCCCAGAAAACCACACTGATCACAAGTCAGAGAATGAGGGATTATGTGGTCCAGTTCGTAACACTACTTCTGCTCCTAAAGCTGAGGGACCAGTGTTGACAAGGGTGCAGAAAGATTGTAAGGGCCAGAGGGATAGCCATAAACATGGCTGCCTAAACAAGACCTGAACAAAGACAATATCAACAGACCTGCTAACATGGAACGGGGAGGGCTCAGAAAGCCTCAGCATTAGACAAGAACTACAGGTAACTAAGGGAGGAAGAAATAGTCTTCCCCAGGGAAGAGCACACCAGTTTGGTTATCCAATACCATATGGTTAGCCCTGAAATCATATGCATACAAGTAACATTATATAGACTGAGCGGGTTGTATTTATGTATTTACATACACATGTATATGTAAATACACATATACATACATATATATACAATATATATACGATTAAAGAAAAAGTGGCCATAAACTTGAGAGAACAAGGAGGGCATTGAGAGTGGTTGGAGAGAAGATAGTGAAGGGGGAAATGGCATAGTGATTTTATAGCTTAAAAAATTATTATGAAAAGATTGGCTTTATAAGTGGCAAGCCAAATAAGATTCCGAAGTTCAATAAATTAAGGCCTTCACTCAAAGCTAAAAATGACACATAACTGTGTTAGAATTGTGTTACTACTTCCTTATCTTGTCTGTGGCAGACAATGCTAAGTAATTTGGCATGGTGGATGGCTATGCATGATCAGTACCTGGAATCCTTGTTAAAGCTGGGTTTTAAAAATTTACTACCAATTATTTTTGATTGTTGAGACAAGCAAATCCTATTTCATATTTATAAAAAAACAAACTTTCTTATTCTCAAAACAATTTCAATCATAAACAAATCATGTCACACCATTATTTGTATGTACATCATTATTTCTGTAAAAGTTGACAGAGCAAGCTACTCTGCCATGTGTATCTTTATAAAATTTGTTATGTGTTAAGGACTTTGTCACATTCTTGACTTTGAGCTTGAGAAAGATGTGAGATGACTGGTTGAATAAGCAGGAGAAGATATCAGCCTTCAGCATGACAACCACTGATGACTTCAACTTGGTTGGAACATTCTGGTATGTTGAACATTTCATACAATCACACTCTGAAAATACTAAGGGTACCAATTTTTATCCATTCATGACATGGAATTGGAGGAGAACAGACAGGTTGCCATGACAAGCAGCCCCAAAATATCTTCATCTATTATATTCAGAAAGACAGAATTCAATACTGAAGTACTTCTTTCTCAAAAGCAGCACAGAGCATATGGACCTGACTTTGCAACAGCATATGTAAATGAGATCCTTGCATTTTAATTAATGTTGAGATCACACTGCCCATTTGATATGATCTACAAAAAGAAAGAGGAAGTTGTAGCTTTAGTATTTGTAGTTCTTTTTAGAGGAAGGAAGGTATTAGTTCTGATCCATTGTTTCTCTGCTCAGATCACAACTGAGCTACCTCATGCCATGGTGTTCACTACAGTTTAAAAGAATATTTAAAGAAATTAGCATTATCCAAGATTTGTGCTCCTTAGGGGAAGGAAAACAGTAGTTCTTCATAAAATGCAAGTCATAATTTGTACAAAACACTGGGTTAAAAACTTTACTTATATAACAAATTAAATCTTACACTGTAAGTTATGTATTTTTATGACCATTTATATGTGAGGGTACTGAATCACAGTGTTGAGATAGTCCCCCCCCCCAAGGATATATTGCTATGGAATAGAAGAGCCAGTTTTCTAACACAATTCAGTTTGTCCCAAAGTGTGCTTTTTCTCTCCCTCCCTCTCCATGTTTGCATATGGCCCAAAGCACCCTCTGTGACCCCTCTCCCACGTGTGTGTGTGTGCACATGTGTGTGCAACGTGTACACGCATGGGGCAATTTCAGCTCTAGTTCCTTAAGAGCTGTCTACACTGTTTTTTGAGACACAGTCTTTCGTGGGTTTGAAGCATATCACTAGCTAGTTTGGATGGCTGGTGAAGCCCAGAGGTTTGCTTTTACCTTCTTCACCACTGTTGAGCTTATAAGCATGAGACACCACACCCAGCTTTTATGTGGGTTCTGGGACTCAAACAAACTCAGGTTCTTGTGCTTGCATGGCAGGCACTGTTTCAACTGAGCTCTTTCTCTAGCCTCTAAAGCTCTTGTTCTCCTTTTAATTTAAGTGTTTAAGAAGTTCACAGATGAGTACACTGCATGTATTTCCATCATTTCCTTTCCTCCCTCCAACTTCACCTATTTTCCTTCACTCAGTCTCCCAATCCATTGTCTCTTCTTCTATAATTATTATTGTTTTACACACACATGTACACATATACATACAGAGAGAGAGACAGAGACAGACAGACAGACAGATACTCCCACGTGTGTATATAAAACCCACTGTGTCCAGTGAGTATTGCCTATATGTGTATGTGTTCTGCGGGAGGGAGGGGGGACTTGGGATTGGGAAACATAGCAGGGCCTGGATGTAGCTCTTTATCTAGTGGGGGCTCTTTGTGACATTTCCATGTAACTATGTTGTCATGTTGACTGATGTAGTTTTGCTTAGGCAACCTATTATTGAGAGTTCATAGGTGTCATGTCCTTGTCCCATCCAGAAGATACTGTCATCTCACAGCAGTTGTCTTAATTATCTAGTGTTTACCTTTCTGCCTCCTTTTCTGCAATGTTCCTGGAGCCTGGCATAAGGAGTTATGCTGCTGATGTCTCAGTTGGGGCTGAATGGGCCACAGTCACGTTCTTCATTTTGATCACTTGTAGATCTCTGTGGTACCCTCTGTTTGCCACAAAAAGAAGCTTCTTTGATGGTGGGTGGGGACCATGCTTATCTATAGGATAACTATGTAAAATATAGATGGAGTCTGTATTAACTTATAAAAAATGGTAGTACTAGTTTCCTTGTAGGGTCTATGACCTCTCCAGCCATGAGCTGTTGGCTAGGTTTACAGTACCAGACATGAATCCCCTCTTATTGAGTGGTCCTTACATCCAGTTAGACAGCTATTGGGATATCTTGATATATATATATATATATATATATATATATATATATATATATGTCTGTATAGTTTGTACTAAGATTTAGTCTGAGATTTTTTTTAGAGAAGCTACACAGTGACAGCCTTGACTAAGAACCCACTGATAGAAGTGTCTGACACTTACCAAAACACCCTGAATATTCTGTATAACCAAATGGCATTAGGACAAGATTTTGTAAATTAATGTATGTAATTTAAGACCACACAGTAATAATTTTCCCCTCTAGGAGACATAGGTATCTAGAAAAAACTCCAGTGCTGGACAAGAAACACTTCCTTTGGGTTGCTGGTCAGGGAGTCCAAGAGATCCTGGAGACAATATGTGCTCATGTGATTGCCCTTGGTTGCTTCCCAATACTTGACAGTAAGACCACGTTGCTAAAGACAACACACACTTTGGACACAGAACCTGGAGGGGTATAGCTGGAACTGGCTTGAAAGCCTACTCCCTGAGGCTAGCTCTCATACATAGCACTGGAAGGTGTGGTGCAGGTGCTGAGGGACACACTTATCAGCAATCCCACCAAACTGTAAAGCCTGTGGACAACCGTGAAGCTCTTATTTGCACCTATGAGAGTGATTCATAAATTTCTATTGTTTATGGTCATCATATAAAAACATATTAAAATGAGTAGATTTTTCAGGTCTAGATGTTCTGAGACAGAAGTCCTTGGAAATTTTCTTTACACCATCTCACAAATGAGATGTGATTATGAGTGTGAATGTTTATGTTAGTTTTATTCTATATATCTACTGTGGCTAATTGTCTTAACCAGAAATGCAATTCAAGATGGTTAGTTAGCACTTAATCAAAATGCTGAAATCAAGAGGCAACCAATTAGACTTATAACACCAGGAGTTTTTATAATTTGAGTGATGGACATTAGACCTGGGCATTTCTTTGTGACATTCGTGGTTGTGTATGTCAGTTTATCATTACTGTGACCTCATACCTGACAGCAGCAACTACAGGAAGGGAGGGTTCAGTTTTCTTCACAGCTGTCAGAGAGTCCAATCCGTGGTTGCTTAGCTCTATGCACTTAGGCAGCATCATGGCTATGGGAGCACATGGAAAGTGTCTTCATCTCATTGTGAAGAGGAAGCAGAGTAAGAGAGAGAGAGAGAGAGAGAGAGAGAGAGAGAGAGAGAGAGAGAGAATGAGTGAGAGTGAATAGCAGAGAGTGTGTGTGTGTGAGAGAGAACAGAAAGTACATATCAAGATTCAGTCTGAGATTTGTTGTCAGAGACAGCATTGACCTACAAGCAGCTAACAGAGACACCTGACTCTTATTGAGCCCCTGTGGGAACTGTTTATAGCCAAGTTGCTTTTGGTCAGGACTTGGAATGGGAAAAAGTGCCTTAGGTGATGGTGCTTGGAGACCCCATTCAGACCCTGTTCAGAGATGGAGCTAATGAACATTTTGGGAGCATTTCAGGATTGAAGGCGAAGCCAGATTTCCTCAAAAGAAAAAGCAGAATAAGTCTTTTGTAATCTTGAGTCAATCAATTTAAAAAGAGATTTTATATAATCTTTTTCTGTAGTTAAAAAAAAAAAAAAAAAAAAAAAACCCAAAAAACAAATCGAATGCATTTCTGTGATCCTCAGCATATGCCTAAAGGCCCACAGTTACACAGAGCTTTTTATGAACATTTCTCACCAAACAACTGCTAAAAACCTTCATCTTTGGTCTGATAGCCCTTGTGAAGTCACGGTCTTTTGCTAGAACATTGAGTAAGTCACATGCTTTATAGGAGAAATTACTCTCCTATCTAAGGAAAAAAAGGTATCTAGGAGCTAGAGTTACCTGGTGGAAAGGATGGATGTCATAAAAACGCTGTGCCCAGAGTTAGATTATTGTTTTCACTTGAAATTAGGTCAAGAATGACACCTCAAAGACATCTTAGAAAAAGTAATTTATCAAGCACCATTTTTGTAAAAATTTCTCATGGTGAAAAAAGCATTGGAATGCTTTTATTTTATTTTATTTTTTTAAAAAGAATAAATCTTATAGTAGTGGGTAAACATCAAGTCTTGAAATACTTGCCTATTCCATCGTGTTGATACAACAAAGGCAGATAAAGTGACTTATGCAGAGTGGGGACAACACAAATGCTTTATTGACATACTTTTTGACATATACAGTGCAGATGATGGAATATGATAGAAATGTTGAATAGGTACATGATAACTTTTCTGAAGCCAGTGGGTGAAGCCTCTGAACAATAGCTGAGCAGCTCAGGGATTTGGAGATTTTAACAAAGGCGGCAAACTTTCACTCAATCAAACACTTAACATTCAATCAATCAAAGATGGAGAATGCCATGAAGGGCATTTCTTGCTCTGGGGCATTCATATAGAAGGAGTAGAGTGATATATATTTTTTTTTAAGTTGGCATCTTGCTTTTCCCAAGGTAAAAGTACACTCCCTGGAGTTATCAATGCCATTGCATTTTAGTTCTCTGTAGTACCAGATGAAGTTGTGCCCATTCTCTGAGATGTGGTTACATTTTATGGTGGCTACTAAATAATTAGAAAAGATGAATGATATTGTGTATAGTTTTAGTGGTAATTATATATGGGTGATTTCCTTACAACATTGTAGACACAGAATGTAGCTCTGTTGTAATTGACAGGCACTCCCATTTCTCAGGTACCTCAGGTAATAGTGACTTCATGTTATTTTGTTATTGTTCATTCTACGTGGCCATAAAAACAGTCTTCATTGCTTTAAGAACAAATGCATGTTGAGACATAAATCCTTTTCAGAATGTCATGAAGGTTGCTAGTTTGATGCAATGGATGCCTCAGTTTGTTGTTTTTTGACACTGCTTTTTCATCTGATGTCAAATATGAAATTCAATTTATTTGCTGAATAAAAAGTATGCAGTTCACCTGATGAAATGAAAAGCACATAACAATTTGACTGAGCTTTTCATGTCTTGATCAGTTGGGTTTTTCCGTTCTAAAATTACAAGTGATATTCAAGGACTTCCTGTTTGTGTTGTGGTTCCTAAGAAGAAATAGCATAAAGAACATGCAGAGTTTAATAATGAAAGGAAATGGTGGTGGGTGTGCTGGGCCCAGAAGGTGGCAGAGGTGCCACTCAGCTTCATTGCTTGCAGTAAACAAAATAGACTGTTCTATCAGGTTATTGTGTGGAAATTTTTTGATTTTATTGGTTATGACTCTATTGATGTGGTCATGTTTGAGCTTTTAATCTCTCAATCTTTTTTCGTTCTTGCCATTGCATGTATGTTTACAGGAAACCAGGTGTAAAATGCTCTCTATAGAGATATTTACGTAAGGTACTCATTTCTCACAGCTCCCTTCTGTTTCAAAGGCTGCTGTGGACAGAGAGCAGTTTGATCACTGGGCTGTTGGGACTTAGCAGATGGTTTTTCTCAACTTCATTCCCAGTGGAAGGGACTGAAGACGAAGAGGTTGAGTGTCTTAGCTGGTGTTTCTTCCTGTTGGTGGAACCTGGATAGGGTCCATCCTTGTTAATTCTTAAGACAAAGATTCTACTTTTGCTTGTATTGTTTTAACTGAGTTTCTGATTTTGAGATTGTTTTCTAAACAATTGAAAGAACTCTCCCATAACCTTTCCTGTCTCCCCAAGTGGCAACATCTTAACTAAGGTATTAATTTTGGTGTTGTGAAGACATACAACATCTTCATTACCCAAAGATGCCTCATGCTGCTCATTTACAAGTGCTGAAATCCCTGACACACACACCACTCTAACTACTGGTAACCATATTCATTTAGTATCTATTTCTATACTTTAGTTATTTCATGTTAATAAATGCTATATGAAACTTTAGAGATGGCTTTCTCCCTCAGCACTATGATCTACAGGTTTATCTGGATTCATCTGGCTTGTCATGCATGCCAACACATTGTTCCGTTCTGTCTGTTGCTGAGTATTAGGAAGCACCATACCAAGACTCTCTGTTATGGGGCATTTCTGCTGTAATCTTGGTGAATGTTGGTCATTTCCACACTTAGATACTAGGGGAACAATTATGAAGATAAAGTTTGATTTTGGCAATCCGCATTTTATATTTGAAGATACTTGGAGATCTATGAAGAATAACAAATGTCTTGACAGATCCCCTTCTCTTCTATTTATGATGATAGAGAGGAGGACTTCAGGGAGTTCCTTTACATGTGGGTGTTTCCTGAAGGGTCTGATCAGAAAAACACTATTAGGCACAGAGAGTTCTGGGTTTACAGTTTTTATACCAATGCAAAAGTAATGCATATCCAGTAGACACTGGGCTTTAGCGGTATTTCCGCATGCTAATAATGTATAGCACTATATTGTCTCACACTGGACTTGTTCTTATCTTAAATCACTAAGCTATGATGTTCTGTAGGCTAGACATATTTGGTGCATTTTTGACTTCATGATATTTCAGCTTCCAATGGCTTTACTATAAGTGGAGGAGCATTTGAACCACAAATCTGTGAGAGAACCTCTCCAAGGAACTGGTATACAGGCTAATGAACAGGGAGAGAACCTCATCCATGTGTCACAAAGGGATTCACAGCTACTGATTTCCATTATTGGACAATGTGACTAGAAGACACAAGTTATCACCTGTCCACTGCCAATGTATCTCAGGTGGATTGGAAGAGCAGAGATTTGGTCCCTATATTAAACCCCAAGGATTGACTCATTAAGAAGGCAGACAGCTGCTAGGAGAAACATGTGCTTGAAGTTATCAGTTCAGTTTTATTTCTTTCACAGTTTGGCATATGGCATCTGCTCTGTGGCCATTTGTGGCCTTACTTAGTGCTATAAAACTGACAGACTTTCACAACTGTCAGTTAGGAGATGGGGTACTCAGTGTCACCTGTCCCTAGGGTACTGGTGTATTCTAACCATGAAGACTACTTGGAGAGTGTGTAGAGGAGGAAGGGAGAAATAGCTCAGAATACTGTGGAGTCAGAGCTATGGGAGGGAAGAGGGACACTAAATGAAAGCCTATTGGACAAGAAGATGAAGTCTTGGAAAGCATAAACCTAATTAAGGGGTTATAGAATATAGCATACAGAGTCTGATAGACAAACTTTGACATAAGAAGATAAGGCCTATGAAGCCAGGAATGAGCCAACCTGGGGTCTGCCTGAGGGCCTAGCAAGAAGCGCTGTCAGAGGTCCTAATTGTGCCTAGCCAATGAGGGGTGACCATGAATGTGAATGATGGGGATGCTGGGAGGAGGGTACATAGGGCTGTCCATATTGCTGAATAAACAAGTCTTCTGTTTACCTTTTACCCGACTTCTGGTGTCTGTGCTGTTGACACCATGTTTTCTCACCCCCTCCCCTGAGGGAGCCATTAGGATCCAGGAACACTTTGGATTGTCTTAATGTGAAATGATGCTCATATGGTATCAACCCAAAATGCTTGGGAGCAAGAAGATGGGGATTCTTGATTTTGGGGTGGGGGTCTTGTGTAGGGACATGACAGACTTATAAGGCTAAGGAGGAAAAAAGAATCCCAACCATGAGAAGAGACTAGATAAAATCTGAAGGAGCAGAGTGACATTTGAATTTCAGTTTTCACAGTAGCCATATGAGTCAGAAGCTGACTGTCCGAGACTCAGTAATTCCATTTTTATTTATTTTATCCCTTACAGATTTTCGTTCCAGTGCTGTGGAATTCATTGTGAAGTTGAAGGGGATCAGACAGGCACTAAACACACTTTGGAGAGCCGTTCCTTTAACTTCTGAGGTCAGGAATAATTTATTGTTCTTTTGAGAACCAGGCTACATGTCTTCCCCTCCACCCGCTGCTCTCAGCTAGCTCTCCCTGCAGTGCAGGAAGGCTGCAAGTTTCTCTCACAAATACTTAAACTTGATTTTTATGAACCTTGTTCATGCTTCTGGCATCTATCTCCAAAGCTGTATTGTCATAAAAGCAGTAGCAGTTTTGCACTACAAGGTGATAACATTAGTGTCTCCGCTTGCCTGGGCAGCTCCTTGACTAAGGCAATCAGGTGTGATGTCTTCTGTTAGATTCGGTAAAACCCTGCACTTCACAGATTGTTCAGTAACTGTCACCATGTGATTGACTTCACTCTGGAGGCCATCATCCCTTTCCACTCTCCTTTTCCCATCTCAAGTGTGGAGGCTCACTAAAGGGTACCCCACCCAGCTGGCTACCGTGATGCTAGTGCTACACAATCATACAACCTTTGTCTTCTGGCTTCAGATTTTACAGCAGATTGTTCAAGCACTCAAGAGAGATCTGTGTTCTCTAGAGATGTCAGTGCTTGGATGGGATCTGTAATGGGATAAGGGAAGACACAATGGACATGAAATGAATGATACCCAGGCTGCCTGCAGCAGCAGCAGCCTCTAGCTGTGCAGGTGCGAGAAGAGATTGATGCTTGTTTCCCCAGAAGTTTGAAAATTTCCAGTCTCACACAGAAGGAAGAGACCCAGTGAGAGGCTAAAGATGGTTTTGAGTTGATGGGTGCCATGTTCTTGAAAGAATGGTGTCTTCCCATACCCTAAGGGTGAGATTATCTTGATCATAGGTGGCCTTTTGTTTGGAACAATTCAGTCTGGCCACTGAGTGTGGCCTGACCTTCCTCACATGTGAGACCTGAGTTCCAAGAACCATTGTTTTAATACAATGATGTGGAAGACATGTCACTTTTATGAGGTGGCCTGATAAGTCACATGACATCACTTCTGCCATATGTTACTTGTTAAAGTGGGCACAGAGATTTATCATCACTGAAGGGAAAACAAATTACAAATCCTACCACAAAATAGCAAAGTGTCAACATCACTCTGTAAAAAGAGTCCATGGGACGAGACACATTTTGGTAGTTAATGTGGCACAGGATGCAAGCACTCTAAAGTGTATGGCTTATGCTGAGTACTTAGTCTTAGCTGTCTGTTACTGCATCAGAAGCCTGTCAACTCCAAAATGGCAAAGTTTGTGGAAAGTTCTGGCATATTTCTTCTCTTTTAATTGTGTTATAGCATACTTGTACCTGAGGCTGTGAAAGGGAGAATTCCTGAGTCTGAGGCAGGAATGTAGGCCACACTGGGGAATGTATCTGGGTCATTTGCTCATATGGTTTCAGTCCAGTTCTATTCAGCCATAAGCCCACATAGTCACCCTGCATAACTGACTTCTAGGAGGAGCTGACTAAAGTCTGTCTTCATGTTTACTCAGGCTTACAGACTTCAGAGAAAAGTGAGTAAATGTTCCTTGGCACTGGACAGGGCTCCTCTGAGGCAAAAAGCCCCTGAGGCCAGTGGCCTTATGGACATCCTGGGAAGCAGTTAGGTTGACTTTGGAGTGGCCCTCATTTGAACTTCAACCTCAAAGGCAAGTGGATTATGTAGCTTAGTGATGGAACAGCAGCCTAAAGCCAGAGCTTTGGGGCTTTTGTTGCAAGCAAACGAAATGTAGGGAAAGGGTCCTTGTAAGCCTCCCACTTCTTCCCAGACAAAATACCAGCAGCAGCAACAGCAGCAGCAGCAAGGCCTGGGCCCCAGGCAACTGCAAGCAACATTCTCCAGATGTGCCGGATAGATCCTGCAGAATTCCCCTTTCATTTCCTAATATATTGTCTTCCATCTTAATAATAATAATAATAAAGAAAACCAGTCTTGTTCTTGTTCCTTATACTCTGTGTACCTCTGAAACAGAATGACCATGCTCATTGATAATCTCACAGTGGTCCTAATGTGAAATGAGTACTAAGGGGTTTGCAGTGCCTCTGCAGGTATCAGTCAGTACTGTAGACCTTGCCTGGACTTTTCCTAGTTTATGCATAGCTCTTGTAACCCGTAAGTTAGAGAAGAAAGCTCTGAGTCTTTGAGGTCAGGTTGTATGGAGTTGACATGAATAGGTAGGGAGAGAGTAAAAGTAAAAACAGGGACGTGCAGACTCACTAGTCATCTCACCTTTTCTGGTTCCATCTGTTGGTGGCATTGAAAGACATTCTGTGAAGAACTACTGTCCTGTGGGGGGTGTAAGGAAGAAATTAGAGCTAAGAGGAGCTTGTGGGTAAGGGAATGATTCCAATTAATACTCTCAGACCAACAAAGGGTGAGGGGGATATGATAACAATGTGTATTGCTATGGCGCAGCATTGCCGTCTGAAGATTAATAACATGCTACTGTCACCTTCCTCTGAAACTCTCCTCCCTCGCTTTTGCCTTCTCCTCTTTCTCAATATTGGGTATCAAGCCCAGAGCTCTGCACATGTAGGCAAGCACTCTACCACTGAGTCACATTTTAAACACTGGTTTTCTTTTTAAATCCCAAACCAGGTCTGGAGAGACAGCTTAGCAGGAGAAAGTTCTTGCTACACAAGACCAATGACCTGAGTTTGATCCCCAGAATCTTCAGTGGAAAGAAAGAACCAACTCCTAAAAGTTGTCCTCTGACCTCCTCACACACATCATGGCTTGTGCATACCAACACACACATCATCTCCTCCCCAGCCACACACACACTAACAATGAACAACACCAATTTACAAATCCCAAACCACAACGATCGATGGTATATTTTTATAACATTGAAGTTCACTCAGAAGCAACATTGGTAATAAACAGCTGTGTGTAAGTGATCTACTTGGGCAGGGCTGGTCCCTGACTGGGGCTCTCTGACTCCAGAGAGCATCCCAGAGCAGAGAAGCACACAGGATCTACAGTTTTTGAGGACTGGAATCATGTAAAATGTTTTAAAATATTTGAGTTGTGAATCTGTTCCTAAAGATCATTTATAAACACCAGTATATGGGGCTATGCTGATGTCATGTTAGCAGTTGACTGCAGGAATCATGCAAGTGTCCCACAGATATGCATTCTGGTTCTATCTGCAGGCACATGTATGTGTCCACCCCTGTCACTGTTTGACAAAAGTATATCTCGTTTCAATATTGTGTGCAGGCAACAATGCAGACATCTTTCTACATGATTTTTTCTGTTCCTTGATTTTCAGTAAACTTTAGAAACCAAACATAAGAATGTAATGTAACTGAGACACAGCATGCACAGGTGAAGGAGAAGAAAAATCAATACAAACGTGTGCTGATGAACTGTAGGTACCAGATCTCAGTCTTGCTAGGGACTCATTGGGAAACCATAGTCAGCACACCGCAGATCTTTAGCCCCGGCTTGACCAGCAGTATTTGCTTCATATTTTGGACTTAAGAGCCTATGTTGCATCTAAGGCCCATGGAACATCACAACAGAGAGGGGTAAGAAAATATAAGAGCCAGGGGAAAAGGAAGTCTTCTTGGAGACTGTGTTTAGTAGAAATGATAGGGAAGCTACATTCTTGAAACCTTAACAATGGTAGCACCAACAGGCATGCTAACAAGAAAGGGAAATATTAAGAGTTATAGACAATTAACTGCTGAGAGAGGGAGAGTTCTTCCCCAGGAGTGAGCCCCTTGATCAGTTACCCAATACCAATTAGGCACTCAGCAGGGTGTATGTGTGTGTGCATGCTCACACACGCAAAACAATAACGATAAAAAAGAGACCATTAGTTTGAAAGGGAATTGGGAATGATATGGGAGCAGCTGAGAGAAAAGGAGGGAGTGATGATACAAATACTTTAATTTAAAAATAGTGCAAATATATAATCTGTAGTTGCTGGTGAAGCACGGACTGGAGAATCAACTCCAGTGAAGCAAAATCTTGTGTGTTTCATTGTGGCAACAGGAGAGTATTTCCTCAGGGTCAGTGCATTGTTCATTCAATGAGACCAGTGCTGCATCCCAAGCTGGCAGCCAAGCTAGGCAATCTATAGTAGTCCCTGCATGATACTGGTTTTAAAGGAATGAAAGACGCAAGCCTGAAGGGACACAGAGAGTGGTTGAGACCTGGCACTGTCCAGAGTCCACAAAGAAAGGACAGGAGAGGCCATTGGTGAGAGTACAGTGGAGATCCCAAAGTCCTGGAGATACCAGGACCATGGAATGAGCTTCAAGGGTAGTTAGTGGTAGGTGTAGAGCTGGCCCGAAACTGTGAGACGAACAGTGTGTACTCTGTAAAGCAGAGCTGGAACGTGGAGTTTCCCAAGCTCTTAGGAGCACAGAAGATCATAAATGAGTCCCAGACGTTGGATGGAGCTTTAGGATTTGGTTTTGTTTTGATCTTGTTCCTGTACCCTGGTTTTCTCCTTTAAGAATAAGAAATGGTATGCTTTGGTTTTGATTTTTTATAGGAGTCCAGAGTTAAAAGTTTAAGGTGGTAGAATCTTTACAGCAGGGATGCAGCAGGATGCTTTGCTTCCTGTGATACCAACATGGGGAAAATTGAAAGGCTATGGTTTAAAGTGATGTCCTTGTATGTCATGTTGACAAGGGATAGGGTGTCTGGTTAGCATTAATTGTCAATCAATTTGATATAGCCTAGAGCCATCTGAGATGACAGCCTCCATTGAGATATTTCCTAAATCAGATTGGCTTCTGGGCACATCTGTGAAAGATTTTCTCAATTTTAACTGATTCAGGGAGCTTAGTCCCCTGTGAATGACTCCATCCCTAGGCAAGTGGTCCTGGACTACAGAAGAAAGCAAGCTCAGAGTGAGCCTTCAAGCAGCACCCACCTTCCTGATGATTCTTAATCTACTACCTTGGCATCAGCAACTTCTCTGATTGGAGGTAATGCTGTCTGAGATAACAAGCTATTCTGCCTTCCAGCTCCTGCAATAAGCTCCTGGCATGATATCCCTCCATGATGGGATGTGATCTGGGAGTGTAAAATGAAAGAAACCCTTTCTTCTGAGTGGATTTTGGTCGTATCACAGCAACAGAAACTAGACCGGCCTGTTCATCTTTTATCTTGTGAAGTAGTGTTATCTCTGCTATCTGACTGAAGAGAATTGATTTGATCTGTGTAACTCCAGAGCTTGTTAAGAAAAACAACTGACTAGTCTTCCCTCTCACTTGCTGACTTTTCTTTTGGAAGAGCAGGTGTACTGTGTGTCTTTAATGTGTGTCCTGTTCTGGATCCATGTTGTCTTAGTTAGGGTTTCCCATCACTGGGATAAAACACCATGACCAAACAAGTGCAGACGAAATGTTTATAGCTATAGTTTTATAGCTATAGTTAGCCTGAACGGATACTGACCAAACAAGTGCAGACGAAATGTTTATAGCTATAGTTTTATAGCTATAGTTAGCCTGAACGGATACTAGAGCAGGAGCTCAAGGCAGGAACATGGAAGCAGGAGCTGATGCAGAGGCCATGGAAGAACCCTGCTTACTGGCTTGCTCACTCTGCTCTCTTATATCATCTAGGACCACTTGCCCAGGGTTAATAATTGTTCCAGTGAGTTACCCACCTCACACCTGCTGTTAATCAACTAAATGTCTGACAGATTTGCCTGTTGAACACTCATGTAGAAACCATATTCTCAGTTAAGGTTCCCTCTTCCCAGATGTGTCTAGGTTTATGTCAGTTGAAAGACATCAACATACATGATTCAGAACCTGAAAGAACAAAGCAGGGTATCTTTGGGGGCTATGACAGTGTGCAGAATCTTGAGAGTTGGAGTAGCCTGGAGTCCAACTAGGGAAAAAAGAAAACAGATCAAGTGTCATATCCTGCATCATGATATCTTCAGTGTCCTCCAGTGATTCATCAGAGTATCAAGGTAGACTAGTGTCTGGTTCCAATTTTTATGCATTATAAGGACAAAGGGAAAATCTCTGAGCAACAAGGGAGATAACATGTAAATAATATTGAACTGAGTGATACCCTTTCTCAGATTCATCTCCTTGGAGAAAGGGGAAGTTCTGGAACCATAAATGTATGTACGGGCAGAGGTTTCAGGGGAAGTATTGAGTCAAGGGAAAACCGTGACTTGGGGTAGCTTCTATAATTGAGAACAACCAATGGCGTTCCACATGCAAGAACTCCAGAGCCAACATGGCCTTCTTCAAAAACTTTCTTACTACATTCCCCCACAACTGAACAAGAAATAAATCAAAACACAAAGGTCAAGAACATTGAAGTTCAAAGAGGATAGTCTGAATTGAGCTCTCCAAGGGGAAGGGAACAGTTGCTGTAAATCCACTCACAGCCTAATGTAATTAAAGTGCTTAATGTTGTCAAACTTGAGGACATAAAAAAATTCTAGTAAAAAAGAAGGTAAATATTAGCCATGATTTGTATTGGCTAAACTGATTTCTTAGCTTAAAATAGGTAAGATATGGCCAGAGTGTTTCAAAATGCGTTTGCTTTAATTTCCTGATAGTTCTCAAATTGCTCTGTTTTCCCCCACCCCCTTTTTTATTCCTGTATCAGGTTATTTTTAAGCTAAGGTAGTACTTCTACTTTTACTTTTACCAATGCTTCTGTTAAATAATGCAATTTGCTTTATTATAGGCTCTCCTCCTCTTCATTTTCTTTCTTTCTTTCCTCCCTAAGAGATAATTTTCCACTTTTTTTCTTCCTCAATACCTAAAAGCTTGGCCACAGAGGCAACAAGACAACCTGATAGTCTCACATCTCCAGTTTCAGGATCCCCTCCCTATGAATTCATGTAGCATGTTGTGAAGACAGGTAAAGCAATGTGTAGTACCAGCTATCATGTCAAACTCTCCAGATATCCTTTTCTGCAAACAGAGTTTACTGATGCAGGGTGAGGCTCTGGATCCAGGGTACCCAGCTTTGGGTACCCAGCTTTGGAGATGTGGAGACATAGGGACAATTTTCTAAGACATCTGATTCTTCTGACTGCTTGTTTAAAATTTGCACTTTATTTTTTCTCTGTTAGAAATGAAAACTCTGGGAATCATGGGTAAAGAAAAAGTAGTGATTAGCAAGAACCCAAAGAAGTCTTCTGATGAGGTGTTCATATCCTGTCACCTAGTCAATTATGAAATTATTCCATGCACTGTCTTGTTCGCCAGCCCTCAATTAAACACACTATGCTCTGGTCTAGAGTCTGCTGTCAACAGAGTCTTATGAAATAAGTGACTTGGTGTAACATGCTTGCACACACTAGAAGGTCCCTTTGCATTCTTGAGTTTCTATTCCTCATGATCAGTTTGAGTTGGCTTACACTCCTTCTGTGATAGCAGAGTCTAGACGAGAACATGCTGGACAATTGTTGGACATGCCTTTGAGTGTGTGCTGTCCTTTATAACCTTATTCAGGGCTGTTTTCAATTAAAAATCAGTGACGGGTCTACAGATAGAGCTCCCATGCTTATGAGAGTGGACATGTTTTGAAGACCACCTTTGGTAAATAGACTTACACAGGTGTGCCTCAGCCCTCCTTAACAGCTTGCAAAATGGAAGCAGCCCACTAGTTAAAGCACCCCCTTTCCCTCCTTGGGCTGTATTTTATGTTGGGATTACACATATGCCAAGATACTTCTCTAGATGGCCAGCAAGAAAGGCTAATCCCTAGGCCCTCTGTTATGTAAAGCTAAGGATGTTGGCATGTTTATATTAAAATTTAGGGAGAAAAATCAATCCAGACAGTAGTCTCTTCAGATTTATTCATTTACCATGTGTCCACCATCTTTCTTTTCAGTGTCTCATGGTTTCAGAATCATCAATATTTTAAATGCAAAACAATAGTTCCTGTCAGGCACACAGAAGGTATAATACAGATTTCCAAAGGAGTGAGGCAACCAACAGCTCTACCCAGCTATAACTCCAGATTTTCATCCTTCCTTCCTTCCTTCCTTCCTCCCTCCCTCCCTCCCTCCCTTTTTTCCTTCCTGCCTTCCTTCCTTCCTCCCTCCCTTCCTTTCTTTCTTCCTCCCTCCCTCCCTTCCTTCCTTCCTTCCTTCCTTCCTTCCTTCCTTCCTTTCTTCCTCTCTGCCTTCCTTTTTCCTCCATGTGTGTGGTATATATTTTATACAAGGGAGGGAAAAAGAGGAATAGAAAACAGGCAATAAAAGAATGGGCTTTTGTACTCTTGGGGTATTCTTGATTTTAAAATTCATAAAGCATTTTGGAAGGGATGTTCTCATTATTTTTTCTTGATGATCAATAACTTTAAAGTAACTCTTGCCTCTAGCCTTTATGGGGGTACTTTAGTGCCCCCAAAGCAGATCCATGAGTCAGGTTCTGTGTGTTAGGCACATCTGTAGCTTATTTTCCATGACAGTTACAACACAAGTGGAAAGAATTAAAATGAGAGACACCTTTCCCATAGAACTTCTCTTATTTAAATAATGTGAAATATATTTATTTGTTTACTGAGCATCTGTTACGATGATGGGTGATGAACACTAAAACTATGGAGAAGGAAAGTCATGGTTTTTATCCTATGAAAGTCATAATCAATTAGAAACAATAAAAATACATATATTTATCTACACACACACACACACACACACACTCATTCACTCACTTACACTTAAGCATTGCACAACAAGTTCGATGAAGAGGTGATATCAATCATACACCTAATGATGAGTTACAGACCATCTTGTGATAGTGTTTCTGAGGAGTCAGTGTTTCTCTCTGTCCCCAAGATCATTGTCCTCATTTTTCTTTGCCATTTATTCAAGAATTGAAAAAATAAATCAGTCAAAGGGATGATGTAGGGGACTGAACACAGAAGGAGGCAGCCACTTGGGGGACTTGATGAATGGTGGAGCCTTCACTTTGAATAAACGGCTTTGCATCAAACACAGATTGCTACTGGTGAAAAGCCACTACAATTATCATTCAGTATTTTGAAGGTGGTATCTATGTTCAAGAAATTGCTTCATAAATAACTGGTTTCAATAAATAATGAAGACCTGTTCTATATCTGGATAATTGCTAAGTTGCTAAAGATTATAAGTTGCTAAAAATTCAGGAAACCCAGAGTCGGTGGGCTGGCAGGTCTTGGGAAGTATTGGTAGCATTAATGCAGCAGAAAGCTAAGACTGTGGCTGAAAAAAAAAAAAAAGACAAACTCACTAACTCAGCCTGGAAAAGTCAAGAATAGCTGGGAGACCTGTGCCTTTTTCTTTCATTCAGAAAAACACAAAAAAATGCTTTCTGATAAGTGAGACAAAATGTCCCTCTGTTAAGAACTGCTAACACATTTACATGAAATTGGATCAGCTGAGTTAAAAATACCAACAGAGTTTATTTGGGAAGAAGAAAATAATTTCTTTTAAATTAGCATCTCTTAATGTAGCTGGCTGCTTCAGGGAGCGGTATATATAATGTCAATTGTTAGTTATATTTCTATCACTGGGACAAAGTGAAATGGAGGAAAGTTGATGCCTCATGGTATTATATGTTTCAGCCTGTGGTCACTTGGGCCTCATCACCTTTGGGTCTGTGACAGAGCAGTTCACCATGGTGGGGGCACATGGTGAAGGAAACAGAGAAGTGAGAAGGGCAGCAGCTGAGATATCAATGCCCTTCTCAAGGGCAGCCTTCCTGTGTGATGGTTGGTCCTGACATCAGAGTGAATGGATTAAAAAAAGAATGTCGAAGTCTGGTGGAACTCATCTCTGTCAGGGTGTTTCCAGAGAGGGTTGACATGGAGGACAGAGCTTTGGGAGTGGAGCTTGGTGTGCTTGGCACTTCCCCCTGGCCTGGTGGTCCAGATGGAAAGTCAGAAGGCCTTGTACTCACAGCTGTAAGCCCCTTCTCTCTGAGCCCATGTATCACTGATGAAGCATCTGTACCCATTTGACTCCTGCTCCTTGGCTTTTCCACAGGGACTCAACAATAGTGACTCCCTAGGAAATCTTCCAGGCTTCAGTGCTGGATCAGGACTGTTGGGCATCCCCCATCCTTCGTTAGGATATCCTTTTCTCTCTTTATTTGATGCATCCAGATTGCCATTGTTGAGTCACTCAGCTTTTATCCTATAAGGCAACTCAATCGATTCTCTACTATGAAATATACTTATTTCCCATTGGTCACATTTCTCTATGTGAAATCTGTTGGTAGAATTTCTTGTCACTAGGCTCCACCTTTCAAAGATTCCTACACTTCCTATGATACCACAGACTGGGGACTGAACCTTCAATACATGGTTCTTGGGAGGATAATCACTTCCTACACTTTAACAGAAGTGATGGGGAAATGTGCTTGGGTTACATGATGAGAGCACTAATAGTTGCATGTAGAAGATGTGGAGGAAGGGAAGGGTGGGGCATTGGGAGGGTGTTGACACAGTTTCTTCCTGGGCCAACATAATAAAATCATGGCATAACTTCATTGAATAAATATTTTAGAGCACTTGCTTTATGAGACTATTCCAAATCTCCATTTACTCATCTCTGAAACTACCAGGATTTAAGTTAATGTGGCTATCTCTTTGTCTTCCTCTGAGTATTGTGTCTGCAAGCATCAAATTCCCTCTGTGGCCCTACACCTATCACCTCATAATGATATGCTCATGACCAAATAAAAATAAATAAAGGAGAAGATAATGAGGTGGAATTTCTCTCCAGTTATGCAGCATCTGAAAATGCAAACCTGAGTCCAGGGGTCACTTGTCACTAACAACACCATGCTGCCATCAGAATACTCTTCAGTGTCAACATTGACATCTTTGCTTAGGTCATTGTAATGTTTCCAGGAACATTATACATGGAGAACCATTTTATTTTTTCATCATGTTTAAAATTTATTTTACATACCAACCACAGTTTCCCTTCCCTCCTTTCCCTCTTCCTACCTCATCCAACCCCCCTATCCACTCCTCCATCATCTCTATTTAGATGGGGTAAAAGGCCTCCCATGAGAATCAACACAGGATGACACATCAAACTAAGGCAGGTCCAAGTTCCTTCACACTGCATCAGGGCTGATAAGGCATCCCACCATAGGGAACAGGCTCCAAAGAGCCAGCTCATGCATCAGAGAAAGACCCTAGTCCTACTGCTAGGGGATGCAGAAAAGACCAAGCTATACAATTGTCTCCCAGAGGCCTAGGTTGGTCCCATGACAGCTGCCTAGCTTCCCATCCAGAGTATGTGAGCTCCCACAAGCTCAGGTCAGTTGCCTCTGCAGGTTTCCCCATCATGATCATCACCCCTCCCCACTTTGCTCATATAATTCCTCCACCCTCTCTTCAACTGGACTCCTGGAGCTCTGCCCAGTGCTTGGTTGTGGATCTCTGCATCTGCTTCCATCAGGCACTGAATGAAGGTTCTATGATGACAGTGTATTCACTAATCTGATTACAGGGGAAGGCCAGTTCAGGCATCCTCTCCACTATTGCTAGGAGTTTTAGCTGGGGTCATTTTTTGTGCTGTGGACATAGTTGAGCAAGTATTCTTGGGGTATGGTTGAACATCCTTTGGGTATATGCCCAAGAGTGGTGTTACTGGGTGTTGAGGTAGATTTATTCCCAGTTTTTTGAGAAACCACTATACTGCTTTCTAAAGTGGCTATACAAGTTTGCACTCCCACCAGCAGTGGAAGAGTGTTCTCCTTTCTCCACATCCTCTCCAGTAGAAACTGTCATTGATGCTTTTTCTCTTGGCCCATTCTGACAGGTGTAAGATGGTATCTCAGAGTCATTTTGATTTGCATTTCTTTGATAGCTAAGGATATTGAACACATCTTTAAGTGTATCTCAGCCATTCAAGATTCTTATGTTGACAATTCTCTGCTTAAATCTGTATCCCATTTTTTTTTAACATGGGATTATTTGATATTTTGATGTCTAGTTTCTTGAGTTCTCTATATTTTTGATACCAACCCTATGAAGATCTTTCCCAACTCTGTAGGTTGCCGTAGGGAGCTGTCCCTGCATTCTCCATTACAAGATGGCGCCTGCATCCAGCTGGTGTTGAGAGTAAACAAGTCAATGCGCA
The DNA here is from genome assembly GCF_943737965.1 of Phodopus roborovskii. Taxonomy (NCBI): domain Eukaryota; kingdom Metazoa; phylum Chordata; class Mammalia; order Rodentia; family Cricetidae; genus Phodopus; species Phodopus roborovskii. The sequence continues at coordinate 12,283,073 of NW_026126525.1, forward strand.
GGTGCAGGGTGATTTTTCCCTCCCTTGGCCTCTGCCTCTTCCGTGGCGTCATATGGGCTGATGGGCTGCAGCCAATCAGGAGGTGACACGTCCCAGGTGAAGGTTGTAAACCTATATAAGGGTTGGGTTTTGGATGTTTGGCGTCTCCGCTCTGTAAGCTTATGCTCTCCCTCTCAAGATGCATTAAAGCTTTACTGCAGAAGGATCCTGAGTGTGCCGCGTCGTTCTTGCTGGCGAGACGGTAGCGCGGGACAGGTTGCTATTTTTTTTTTTTTTTTTTTTTTTTTTTTTTTTGAGACAGGGTTTCTTTGTATTGCTTTGGAGTCTGTCCTGGAACTCACTCTGTAGACAAGACCAGCCCCAAACTCACAGAGATCTGCCTGCCTCTGCCTCCCGAGTGCTGGGATTAAAGGCATGTTCCATCAATAATGCCCAGTGTTATTTTGTCTTATCGACAGTGTCCTTTGTCTTACAGAAGTTTCTCAGTTTCAGGAGGTCCCATTTATTAATTGTTGATCTCAGTATCTGTGCTACTGGTGTTGTGTTCAGGAAGCTGTCTCCTGTGCCAGTGTGTTCAAAGCTAACTCCCACACTCTCTTCTATCATCTCCAGTGTAACTGGACTTAGATTGAGGTCTTTAATTCACATGGACTTGAATTTTATGCAGGGTGATAGATACAAATCTATTTGCATTCTTCTACATGCCACCATCCACTTATGCCAGCACCATTTGCTGAAGATGTTTTCTTTCTTCTATTGTATTCTTTTGGCTTCTTTGTCAAAAGTCAGGTTTTCATAGGTGTGTGGGTTTATGTCAGTCTTCGATTTGATTCCATTCATCCACCTGTCTGTTTTTATGTCAATACCAAACTGTTTTGATTACTGTAGTTTTATAGTAGAGTATGAAGTCAGGGATGGTGATGCCTCCAGAAGTTCCTTTGTTATACAGGAATAAATAAATATATATATATGTATATATATATATAATATAACCAAGTCCATTTCAATGAAAACAAACATTTATAGACAATATTTGGGAATTTGGGCGTCGTTCTTTCCAAACTACTTCCTGCTGGTAAGGGGCACTGTCATGGGGGATTCTAAGAAGATGCAGAAATCCTGGCTGTAGTCTATAAGGCTGCTTGGTCCAGCTGTTTTGAATGTAGAATCACCTGGTACTCTGTTTCAGGCAGTCTAGCTTGATCAAACCGCATTAGTCTGGAAGGAATCCACATCTTTTCATTTTCTGTGGAAACAAAAATAGAAATCCTTTTCCCCAGTAACTTGTCCTTCAACTTAAATTTATTATTTTACCTGTCGATCCCAATGCCCTCTCCCTCCCTCCCTCCCTCCCTCCCTCTTTCCCTCTCTCCTTTCCTTCTTCCCCCCCTTTTACCCTCTCTGCCCTCTCACCTGTACTTTAACCACCCTCCCCTCCCATCCCCCCACCCCAATTCCATATGTAGGGGAATGCCATCCAGTTGGGGTCATGTAGATCTGACAGGTCATGTGAAGTAGGGACTAGGGCTTCTCTCCTGTCTCTAGATTAAGGCAGTTATCCCTCCATGGGGGATGTGTTCGCAAGGACCTTTTGTGCACCAGGGATACATCCTGGCTCCATCCTGGTTTTTTTTTTTTCAATATGAAGTTGAATATTACTCTTTTGAGGTCTGTTGGGGTTTTGATGGGGATTGCATTGAATCTGTAGATAGCTTTTGGTAAGATTGTGATTTTTACTATGTTAACTCCACCGATTCATGAGCATGGAAGATCTTTCCATTTTCTGACCTCTTCTCCAATTTCTTCTTCAAAGACTTAAAACTATTGTCATACAGGTCTTTCACTTGTTTTGTTAGTTACCCCAAGATATTTCATATTATTTGTGGGTATTATAAAGGGTGTTGTTTCTCTTATTTCTTTCTCAGCCCATTTATCATTTGTGTATGGAGGGCTACTGATTTTTTGAGTTAATCTTGTACTCTGCCTCATTACTGAAGATGTTTATAAGCTGTAGGAGTTCCCTAGTAGAATGTTTGTGGTCATTTATACTATATTATCATCTGCAGATAGTGAAAGTTTGAGTTGATGTCCTTTATTGCCTTTTTGCTCTAATAGAACCTCGAGTGCTATGTTGAATGGATATAGAAAGAGTGGGCGCCCTTGTCTTGGCAAGATTGTTTTTATAAGTGAGTCCTGGAAAGGTAGCAAGGGAACATAGACTGAGTATCCAGGTGCTTCATATTCCCAGTCTCGCTTAGTCCTTTAAATACTCCTATGAGGCATTGAGTCTCATGTGCCCATTTGATAGATTTATACTTGAAGGCTTAGAAAGGCTAACCATTTAGTCCAAGGTCATGTGAAGATATTATAGCATTGAGTCTAAATTGTAGATTCAATTCCAAAGTCTGTATTACTGGACAGTTTTTAGGGGAAGAGTAATAGTGCCATGACTGTAAGCTGTATTCTTGATGTAAGACTTGGAACAAAACTTTAGTTATAGGTATAATCTCAGCTGCTGAGAAGTAAAAACACTCCTTTGTTTCCCCTAAGAAATGAACAGGCTTCTTCCCACACTCTTTCCCTCTACACCTCCCACAAACCTGATCCATCTTGTTCCTATTCCCACCTTCTCTCAGTCCACCTGCAAAACCTAGAGGGGAGGTGGGTGGGGGATGGTGGGAGTGGAGGAAGGGAAAACTGCTGTATTGTCCTGCATGCATTGTATGAGAGAAGAATGAACAAAAGTAAAAATACAAAATAAAGACATTTGAAATATTACAAAATACCACTTTATTTTATATAAACAGTACACATAAGTCTCCTCCATATTAAAGATCTATATGCCGCCTAATAATTAAACTCTGTATTTGAACAATATATTTGAATTGCTGCCAGCCTACTAATATAATGAATGCTACTTTACATTTGATTCACAGTGATTTTGCTTACCCTTAAAGAGGCTAAAAGGCTTTTTGTTTTTGGAAATGAATTCATTCTTTTTCAACAGCAAATTAGGAAATTTTGAACTGATGCTTTCTCCTTTGTTTTGTAAATTTCCCTGCATCAAGTGAAAGCCTTCTAAATTATTTTCTTGACCTTAGAGCCAGCCCTAAGCTGAAATTATTCTAAACCAAAATTGCTTTTGAGAATCTAAAGGCTTGTATGTCTGGCTAAAGATCTTAATGATGAGAGTTCAGTAAATGGGATTTTTTTGTTTTTGTTTCTTGACATTGGGCTCTCAGTCCCTCGCCTACATTCAAGGATGTGACAAAAAGTATAGTTGGGGGTCTGGGTGTAGACAATATACTAAGGTGGGTTTTTATGGCAGCCCCTTGAAACTCATTTTACTCTCTTGAGAAATTGTGTAACATAACGTATCTCACAGCATTACCAAGAAATAAGCAGGCGAAATTAAGGAAACTTGAAGATTTATAGAGAACAATTAGTGCCTACAATATGACTGAATTTTGGCCATATTGAGAGTGGATGGATTTCTTCTTATGCTTTGAAATGTCTCAGCTAAAGGTGCTTCCTTGGGAGGCTGGAGACCGTTGAGAATCCATCCTCACTGCAGAAGCAGGAGAATCAGTGGTGAACTGTAAGATTGATATATACTTTTGGTTTCAACCCAAGCTCTCTGTGTCTTGACCCACCAAAATGGAACCACCAGTTTCCTCATGCATCTGCTGGTGTAGATGGAGCAGCTGTCACACCTTCCTAACCACAAGGGACTGAACCCTCTGAAACCTTGACCCAAACAAACTCCTCTGTTAAATTGCTTCTTTTGGATATTGGTCACGATGATGATGTATACATCTGTGGAAGTTACTGATGCACAGTTCTGATTTTCATGTCTCCCTCAGATCCTACGGTATCTCGTATGCTCTAGACTCCAATGTCTAAATCTAGTACTTAGTGTCAATGGTGAGGAGACAGGCTTGTCACCTCCAACAGTCCAGGGAATTGCCCTAGTTTTTTTTATAATTTTATATAACAGTCCAATTAAATGAAAACAAACATTTATACACAATATTTGGGAATTTGGGCGTCGTTCTTTCCAAACTACTTCCTACTGGTAAGGGGCGTTGTCTTGGGGGATTCGAAGAAGATTCAGATATCCTGGCTGTAGTCTATAGGGCTGTTTTGTCCAGCTGTTTTGAATGTAGGATCAGCTTGTACTCTGTTTCAGGCGGTCTGGCGTGATCAAACCACATTAGTCTGGAAGGAATCCACATCTTTTCATTTTCCGTGGAAACAAAAATTGAAATCCTTTTCCCCAGTAACTTGTCCTTCAACTTAAATTTTGGAGTCAAAGCATTTTTTTTTAGTTTAATATATTATTTTACATGTCGATCCCAGTTCCCTCTCCCTCCCTCCCTCCAGCCCTCCCTCCCTCCATCCTTCCCTCCCTTTTTACCCTCTCTGCCCTCTCACATGCACTCTAAACACCCTCCCCTCCCATCCCCCCACCCCAATTCCATATGTAGGGGAATGCCATCCAGTTGGGGTCATGTAGATCTGACAGGTCATGTGAAGTAGGGACTAGGGCTTCTTTCCTGTCTCTAGATTAAGGCAGTTATCCCTCCATGGGGGATATGTTCACAAAGTTCTTTTGTGCACCAGGGATACATCCTGGCTCCACTGTCTGAGGTCTCTTAGACTGCTCAGTCCTTCTGGCTGAGACCCATAATCAGGGGGACCTGAGTCAGTCCCATGCTGGCTTCCCAGCTATCAGTCTAGTGGCCCTTAGCTCCTCCTTGTTCAGGTAAGCTGTCTCTATGTACTTCTGCCACATGGTCTTGTCCTCTCCATCTGCATCTGGGTTCTAGTTCGACTCAGTGTTTATGTATGGGTGTTTGATCCTGTTTTCAACAGGCATTAGTTGAGGGCTCCATGGAGAGGTTAGTTGTTGATTTCACTCTCCGGGAAGGGCATTTATGATAGCCTTTCCACGGAAGCTCAACTTGTTAGTTGGGAGCAGTCTTATAGTTCTCTCAACCTTTCTTTGTGTTCAATTTTATCTTCAAACCAATATTGGCTCCCTCTTTTATGTTCTCTCTCTCTGTCTCTGTCTTTCTCTCTCTCTTTCCTATCTTCTATTCCTAACCAGGCTCAATCTTCCTGGTCGCACATGTTTTCCTTTCCTCCCCCTCATTTTCTCCTACTTCTCTCTCCATTCGCTGCCCCCCCCACTTCACCTGAGCTCTGGGGGACTTGTCCCTGCCCAGTTCTGTGAGGGACTTTACATGACTCTCTTAGAATACACCTTGTATCCTAGTTCCTCTGGTGGTGTGAATTATAGGCTGGTGCTCCTTTGATCTAGGTCTAAAATCCATATGAGTGAGTACATACTGTGTTCCTGTTTTTGTGACTGGGTTACCTCATTCAGGATGGTTTCTTCAAGTGCCATCCACTTGCTGCGAATTTCAAGATACCATTATTTTTTTCTGCAGAGTAGTATTCCATTGTGTAGATGTGCCACATCTTCATTAACCATTCTTCAATTGAGGGGCATCTAGGTTGCTTCCAGGTTCTTGCTATTACAAATAGTGCTGCTATGAACATAGTTGAACAGATGTCTTTGTTGCATGGATGTGAATCCTTTGGGTATATGCCTAAGAGGGGGATTGCCGGGTCCTGTGGTAAACTAATTCCCATTTTCCTGAGGAACCGCCATACTGATCTTCAAAATGGCTGTATGAGTTTGCACTCCCACCAGCAGTGGAGGAGTGTTCCACTTTCTCCACATCCTCTCCAACATAAGTCATCACTGGTGTTTCTAATTTTAGCCATTCTGGCAGGGGTAAGATGGTATCTCAAAGTTGTTTTGATTTGCATTTCCCTGATAGCTAAGGATGTGGAGCATTTTCTTAAGTGTCTTTCAGCCTTTTTGATTCCCTCCATTGAGAATTCTTTCTTCAGTTCTGTACCCCATTTTTTAATAGGGTTATTTGGTGTTTTGTTGACTAGTTTCTTGATTTCTTTGTATATTTTGGAGATCAGCCCTTTGTCGGATATAGGATTGGTGAAAATCTTTTCCCAGTCTGTGGGCTGCCTTTTGGTCTTGTCGACTGTGTCCTTTGCCTTACAGAAGCTTCTAAGTTGGAAGAGGTCCCATTTATTAATTGTTTCTTTCAGTGTCTGTGCCCCTGGAGTTATGTTCAAGAATCGGTCTCCTATACCAATTTGTTCAAGGGTACCTCCTACTTTCTCTTCTAAGAGGTTCAATGGGGCTGGATTGATGTTAAGGTCTTTGATCCATTTGGACTTGAGTTTTGTGCATGGCGACAGACATGGGTCTATCTGCAGTCTTCTACATACCCTCATCCAATTGTGCCAGCACCATTTGTTGAAGATGCTGTCCTCGCCCCATTGTATAATTTTAGCTGTTTTGTCAAAAATCAGGTGTTCATAGGTGCATGGATTAATATCAGGATTTTCAATTCGATTCCATTGGTCTACCTTTCTATTTTTATGCCAATACCAGGCTGTTTTCAGAACTATAGCTCTGTAGTAGAGCTTAAAGTCAGGAATGGTGATGCCTCCTGAAGTTCTTTTATTGTATAGGGGTGTTTTGGCTATCCTGGGTCTTTTGTTTTGCCATATAAAGTTGATTATTATCTTTTCAAGGTCGGTGAAGAATTGTGGTGGGATTTTAATGGGGATTGCATTGAATCTGTAGATTGCTTTTGGTAAGATTGCCATTTTTACTATGTTAATCCTACCTAACCAAGAGCATGGGAGATCTTTCCATTTTCTGGTATCTTCTTTAATTTCTTTCTTTAGAGTCACAAAGTTCTTATTATATAGGTCTTTTACTTGTTTGGTAAGTGTTACACCAAGATACTTTATGTTGCTTGTGGCTATTGTAAAGGGTGATGTTTCTCTGATTTCTTTCTCTGCCTCTTTGTCGTCTGAAAAAGTAGGGCTACTGATTTTTTTGAGTTTATCTTGTATCCTGCTAGTTTGCTGAAGGTGTTTATCAGCTGTAGGAGTTCCCTGGTAGAGTTTATTGGGTCGCTTATGTAAACTATCATATCATCTGCAAATAGAGACAGTTTGACTTCTTCCTTTCCAATTTGGATCCCCTTGATCTCCTTTTGTTGTTTTATAGCATTAGCTAGAACTTCTAGTACGATATTGAAGAGATATGGAGAGAGAGGACAGCCTTGTCTTGTTCCTGATTTTAGAGGAATTGGCTTAAGTTTCCATTCAGTTTGATGTTGGCAGTTGGTTTGCTGTATATTGCCCTTATTATGTTTAGGTATGTTCCTGTTATCCCTGACCTCTCCAAGACCTTTATCATGAAAGGGTGTTGAATTTTGTCGAAGGCTTTTTCCGCATCTAGGGAGATAATCATATGTTTTTTCTTTTTCTGTTTGTTTATATGGTGGATCACGTTGATAGATTTTCGTATGTTAAACCATCCCTGCATTCCAGGTATAAGCCTACTTGGTCATGGTGGATGATATCTCTGATGTATTCTTGAATTCGGTTTGCCAGTATTTTATTGAGTATTTTTGCATCAATGTTCATGAAAGATACTGGTCTGTAGTTTTATTTCTTAGTTGTGTCTTTGTGAGGTTTGGGTACCAAAGTTATTGTGGCCTCATAAAAAGAGTTTGGTAATGAACCTTCTGTTTCTATCTTGTGGAACAGTTTGAGGAGTAGTGGTATTAGTTCTTCCTTGAATGTCTGGTAGAATTCTGTGCTGAATCCATCTGGCCCTGGACTTTCTTTGGTTGGAAGGCTTTCGATGACTGCTTCTATTTCATTGCGGGTTATAGGTCTATTTAAGTTGTTTGTCTGTTCTTGATTTAATTTTGGTAAGTGATAGTTATCCAGAAACTTGTCCATTTCCTTTGAATTTTCAAAGTATGACCTGAAAATTGTCAGAATTTCCTCTGTGTCTGTTATGTTCCCCATTTTGTTTCTGATTTTGTTAATTTGCATGTTCTGTCTCTGCTTTTTCGTTAATTTGGATAAAGGTTTGTCTATCTTGTTGATTTTCTCAAAAAACCAACTCTTTGTTGCATTGATTTTTTTTTTTTTTGTATTTTCCTGGTTTCTATTTTGTTGATCTCAGCCCTCAAGTTGATTATTTCCTGGCGTGTACTCTTGCGGGGTGAATTCGCTTCTCACTGTTCTAAGATTTTCAGTTGGGCTGTTAATTCTCTTATGTGACTATCCTCTGTTTTCTTCATATGGGTACTTAGTGCAATGAACTTCACTCGTAGCACTGCTTTCAAGGTGTCCCATAAGTTCGGGTATGTTGTGTCATCATTCTCGTTGAATATTAGAAAGTCTTTAATTTCTTTCTTTATTTCTTCTTTGACCCAGGAGTGGTGCAATTGCACATTGTTCAGTTTCCATGAGTTTGCAGGTTTTCTGCTATTTGTGTTGTTGTTGAATTCCAATTTTAAAGCATGGTTGTCCGATAAGATCCAGGGGACTATTCCTATTCTCTTGTTTCTGTTGAGGTTTGTTATGTCACCTAGTATGTGGTCGATTTTAGAGAAGGTTCCATGTGGAGCAGAGAAGAAGGTATATTCTTTTGTCTTTGGATGGAATGTTCTATAGATGTCTGTTAACCTCAGTTGAGACATAACCTCTGTTAATTCTTTTGTTTCTTTGTTGAGTTTCTGATTTGTGGTCCTGTCTAGTGTTGAGAGTGGTGTATTGAAGTCTCCCACTATAAGTGTGTGAAGTTTTATATGAGCTTTGAGTTTTAGTAGTGTTTCTTTTACGAATGTGGATGACTTTGTATTAGGGGCATAGATGATCAGAACTGAGACTTTGTGTTGATGGATTTCTCCTGACATGGATATGAAATGACCGTCTTTATCTCTTTTGACTAATTTTGGTTTGAAGTCTAACTTGTTAGATATTAGGATAGCTACGCCTGCTTGCTTCTTATTTCCATTTGATTGGAAAATCTTTTCCCAACCCTTTACCCTGAGGTAATGTCTATCTTTGAAGCTAAGATGTGTTTCTTGTATGCAGGAGAAGGATGGATTCTGTCTTCGTATCCATTCTGTTAGCCTGTGTCTTTTTGTAGGTGAGTTAAGACCATTAATGTTGAGGGTGAGTAAGGACCATTGATTGTTGATGTTTGTTTGATTTAGGTTTGTTGTTGGCAGTGGTATTGTGAATATATTAGTTCTGCTTCACCCTTGGTTTCTGGTGTAGTTGGATTATCTGTTGCCTACATTTTTGTGGGCGTAGTTACCTTCCTTGGGTTGGAGTTTTCCTTCCAATACTTTCTGTAGGGCTGGATTTGTAGATACATATTGGGAAAATCTGGTTTTGTCATTAAATATCTTGTTCTCTCCGTCTATATTGATTGAGAGTTTTGCTGGATATAGTAGCCTAGGCTGGCATCCGTGTTCTCTTAATACTTTTAGAACATCTATCCAAGACCTTCTGGCCTTGAGGGTTTCCATGGAGAAGTCAGGTGTAATTTTGATAGGTCTGCCTTTATATGTTACCTGTCCTTTTTCCTTCGCTGCTCTTAATATTCTTTCTTTATTCTGTATGCTAGGTGTTTTGATTATTATATGCCGAGGGGTCTTTTTTCTTTGGTCCAGCCTCTGTGGGGTTCGGTTTGCTTCTTGTACTTTCATGGGCATGTCCTTCTTCAGATTTTGGAAAGTTTTCCTCGATGATTTTGTTGAATAAGTTTTCGGCACCTTTGAGCTGGGCTTCCTCACCTTCGTCTATGCCTATTATTCTTAGGTTTGGCCTTTTCATGGTGTCCCACATTTCCTGGATGTTTTGTGTTAAGGATTTGTTGGATTTATGATTTTCTTTGGTCGATGAATCTATTTCTTCTAGTTTATCTTCTGCGCCTGAGATTCTCTCTTCCATCTCTTGAATTCTATTGGTTATGCTTGTGTCCGTCGTTGCCGATTTTTTGCCCAGCTTTTCAATTTCCAGCATTCCTTCTGTTTGTGTTGCCTTTATTTTCTCAATTTCAGTTTTCAAGTCTGATCCGTTTCCTTCACCTGGTTAATTGTTTTTTCTTGGCTTTCTGTTCTTTCCTTAAGGAATTTGTTCATTTCTTCCACTTTTTTTGTTTGTTTTTTCCTCCATTACTTTAAGGGATTTTCTCACATCTTCTTTGAGGGCCTCTATCATTTTTATGGTGGTAATTTTTAAGTCGTACCCTTCTGCTTCCTCTGCTTTGTTGTTGTGTTCCATTCTAGTTGGTGTAGATTCCCTAGATTCTGGTGGTGTCATGTTTGTCTTTCTGTTGTTAGGTGTTCTCTTGTATTGCCTTTTTCCCCATAGCTTGTTTCAGTAGGTGTTGGTGATGTCTCCCCCCTCTCTCTATGGTACTTCCCCGATGGGCTTATGTGGGTCTGAGATTCAATATCTGTAGCTCTGTGTGGTCCAAGCTCTCTAGGAGGTTTCTCCGCAGACAGGGATTCAGGGATGGGGTCAAGGATGAGGATCCAGAAGAAGATGCCAGCAGGTACTCACAGTGGACCTCTGGCCAATAGCTCTGGCCAATAGCCCGGGGAAGAGGACGAGGGCTGAGCTGGAACTTGAGAAGGTTTTTTAGGGTAGTGGGATCTCACTGGAAACTGGTGCTCTCCAGCTGAGACCTCGTTCTTTGGCAGAGGCCAGGATTTGGGGGTCAAGGATCTTGCAGGCAGGAACTCTGAGTGGACCTGCAGAGGTAGGGGATCTCTGGGAGGGGCCCGGGACTCCAGCAGAGGACTGGAGGTGGGGTCAGAGACCAAGGCAGTGGAAATTAAGGGTGGTCCTGTGTGGATAGTCAGGTCTCCTTTGTTCAGAGTTGCTCCAAGAAGTCTCCAAAGTAGGGTGGACTGTTGGCTCCACCCTTTGTCCCAGTGCTCAACCAGAGCAGCAGGACCGTGGGGGGGGTAGGGCACAGGGTAGGGGGGATAGGCTGGCGGTGGGGATGGGTGGGGGTGTATCAGAGCTCCAAGGGTGCTCTAGATGGGGTTTGGAGACAGGAGCAGCAGGATCAGGGGCCAATCCAGGGAGTTCAGGTGGGGGAGGGGGGGAAAGAGGTTGTATGGGACAGGCAGCCCTGATTGGGCCCAGACTCACCTCAGGCCAATAGCAGGTGGTGGAAGAGGATGAGGGCTGAGCTGGAACTTGAGAAGGTTTTGCAGGGTAGTGGGATCTCACTGGAAACTGGTGCTCTCCAGCTGAGACCTCATTCTTTGGCAGAGGCCAGGATTTGGGGCTTGTTTTTTTTTTTTTTTTTTTTTTAAAGATAACTTGATGCAAGCAAAACTGGGATTTGTGGCTTCATCACAGGAAAAAAAAATTCTGGACTAGTCAGTGTGGATCAGGGATGGCATTTTCATTAAAGCTATTTTAATATAGACTCTAAGTTTGAAAGTTAGAAGAGAGAGAAGTTCTTAAAAAGGAAGCTATAACTAAGCATGGGCATGGGCTTTCCAAGTAACAGAAAGAAGTTATATTTAGGTGTGGGAATGACAATGGGGAGGGTCACAATCAAATTGCATATATACCATTTTGGTGACTCTTGCTTATGTATCAAAACATTGCTAAGAAACTCTTTTCCCTTTTCTCTCTCTTTTGATAACTGAGATTAAAGGAGGCTCTCGGGATGCCTTGGATGGGATTGTGATCCAATGAGGTGAAACCAGAGTTACATGAAGGGTTTGGTACATGTCCTTTCCCTCTGAATGGGGTTTCTGAGAGATTCTTAAAACTACAGCTTTACAGTTGGGAAAGGAGGACGGGGGGGGGGGGGAGCACTTGTTATTTATGTGGGAATTGTTAGTTCTTTGCTGGTGAGGGGCTTCCCTTGGATTCCTGGGAGAAGCCTTCCTTTCTCACATCCCCCAGTTCTCTGTCTTGTTCCCTGCATCACTAGGAGTGTGCCCGGGTCTTCCTTTTCCGTCCACAATTACACTAGCATTTCTTAGTGAAATTTGAACGATCATTTGTATTCTAACAGTTAGGTCCTCTGGCCCCCTTTTCTGTCTACACCCTAGAACTCTCTTCTAAGTCTAAGATCCGTGTGTACAACTGCTGACACGACAGTCCCACTTGCTATCACAGGCATCTCAAACTCGCCATGTTCGAAGCTTGATTCTGCCCTTTAAATGGCCCCTCTGGTCTCAGTTATCTTAATAAACGCCAAACCTGGCGGCCCTGCTCTACCCTCTGTGGCCATCCTTCTTATTTATTTCCTCTCTTAAAACAATAATTTAAGGTTTATTTCTGCCACAATGCCGTTTCCTTGGCGTGCTTTGGAACCCATTGCCGAGAAAGTCTGACTGATATCTCATTCCGTGCTGTTTCTGGCACCAGGTCATCGTGGGCTGGGGTCCTGTGGCAGTAAAGAGATAAGCAGAAACAGAGCACAGACCTCAGGGATTCTAAGACAAATGCATCTGTTAGTATTTCCGGGGTGGATGATAAATTACAGCCATCAGCATTTCAATATTACTTAAAATTTAATATGCTAATATTTAGATGATAAATTATGAAGTTAAAAAAAAAATACCGACTTGATAAGAGCTGACATTAAGTCTTGTAATTGTAGCTTGCCGATCCGTCACAGGCTGAGTGGTCAAGTTCCTCGTTGGTGCTTTTCATGCTATTTCCATACTTTTCATCTGTGGCTTTTCGCTCTGCTGTTGCCTATCTGGCCAAGCCCCACAAGCTTTTTTGTCTTGCCATCTTTGTAGAGCTCAGTATGAAATGAATGACAGATTGGAGTGGATGAGTGGAGAGGTGGGTTTCAGAGGACGGAAACGGAAACTGTTTTAGGAATTGTCCTCACCACTTTCCACCATTAGTCTTGCACCACATCCTACCAGTCTAGCAAAACCAAACTCTAGACCACCTAGTCCTCCCCACCTCCATTCAACTGCCATTCTTTTTTCTGACCATTGTAGCAGTTGTTGAGGGGCCTTCTATTTGTCTCCTTTAACCCATTCTTTACACCACAGGCAATGTGCGTAGACACCATACCATGCCTTGTCTTTTTTTGAAACCTGTTGGTGGACATTCCGAGAGTGTGCTGCCAAGGCCTTCATGAGCTTCAGCAGCTTCCTCCACCATTCTCTTTCTTTACTCTTTACACCCCGACACATTTTCTTGAACACGCCAAGAGCTTTCTGCTTCATGACTTTGAAGCGTGATTTTCTCTTTGCCCACACAGTTCTTGCTATCTCTGGTTCTCTAAACCAATTAACCTCTACCAGTTTCTCCTGTGCAGTCTTCAATGTTACTTCCTGAGAGCAATACTTGCCAAAATTATTGATCCGAATTGTTGTTCTTTCTAGTGAGTGCTTCTTAAAATTTGTGTTTCTACATTAATTTGTGTAATAACTGCTCACCAGACAGTGAGCATCTAGGGCAAGAACAGAATCCACTTTGATCTCATCCAATCATGAATAGTAGATAATCAATACTTGTCAGAGTAAAAGAAATACTATTTTAGTTTTAGATTTTCATGTATATTTTTTCTCTGGCAAATGAAGCTTTTAAGGGTGCCAAATTTATTATTGGAAATATTTATCACATAAATCCTTAAATAAAAGTCATTGTTAGGCAGTATTGCATATAATATAGTCAGCTAGGATTTATAACAGATATGTAAATACTCATTAATTTGATATTAAAAATTTAATATTGATGCTTTTAATCATGAAAAGTAATGCTTGCCTAATTAGTACTCTGAACAAGTAGGACTCTTAGGGTGTGTTTATATTAATTTTTAAGTCTTCTGTTATCAGCTTCAAATACACTCAATGGAGGGACTGGAGAGATGGTTCACTGATTAAGAACTCTGGCTACTTTAGCAAAGTTCCTCGATTCAGTACCCACCACCCACACTGACAGCTCACAAGTGACTGCAACTCCAGTTCCAGGAAACCCAACTCCCTCTTCTGGCCTCCCTGGGCTGTGATGCACATATAGTCAAACAGGCACGTGCACACACATATACAGGCACACACACACAAATAACATATAGATAGATGCATAGATAAATATAAAATATATTCATTACTTTATGCCCCATTTGTTTTTTATTTAATAGTACTAAAAAAATAACAAATTTTGAAATCTTAGTTTCAGTTTAGAAATGAAAACCCTGTCTCAGGTAATAAATGGTAGTGTGAACTTGGTTTCAAGCGTTGCCCTGCTCATCTCCTTGGTTGTTTTCTCAAGGCAGGAAAGGATGGGATAGTGATGTTAGGCTCCCATGATCCATTCTTGTCTTACTACCTGTTAGATATTTGTGTACTCCTTGCCTGGGGTTGGGTGCATATTTAATAAGATTGTCTCCACTCCCCCACACTCCCAGCCTCTTCTAAGTGTTCTTGGACACATGTCCATCAGTCTTTGATTTTCAGTGATTATTTTGATACAGAATGGATTAGTCAGGGTTCTCCAGAGAAACAGTGTGTGTGAGCATTTCAGAGAGAATTACTTCAAAGAATCATTTCAGATGGTTGTGGGAGCTGGAGCATCCAAATCTGTGGAGGGGACCAGCATGATGGCAATTCAGAGAAGAGCTGAATCTTGTGCCTGAAATGCAGACAGGGTTTCCATGTTACAGTACATGTTACACATACAGTTACATGTTACAGTCCAGCCAAAATTGCTGCTTCTTTGCTCCATAGGCTTCATTGGATTGGCTGTGGCCCCAAAACCACATCATAAAACAAGAACCTTACTCATGTTTTCCATGGTTAAATGCATCTGAAAAACATCCTCGTGGCAACATCTAGACTAGTGTTTGACTAAGGCAACGGGATGGAAACTTAGCCAAATGTCAGACCACCGACGATCGACCATCTCAAAGATCATTTCTCATGAGTCCCAACTCCTTTTTCTAGTGAACATGAAGTCACGAAGGCCGAGTTTAAAATGGCATCAGGTAGGCTTTTTCTTAAGTGTTGCAGTCTGTCTAAAAGAGTTATGTTGTTACCATGGAGATTGGGGACTAGAGAGAGTCACAGAACAATAGAAGACATAAACCAATTGACAAAAACAGAAAACCTTTTTCCACCTGGGCTACCAATAACAGTAGAATGCACAGGGGGGAAAGCAGGTGCTGTGTAATAACCTACAGGAGACCTTGGACCCTGGGACCCCCTGCTTTTGAGCATCGGCCTTTCCCCAGCTCATTAGCTCACTAGTTGAGCCCCTTTCCCTTTATTAGCAAATGGTCTCTATTTCTATCACCTCTCCATGGTGTCCCCGGTATAATTTTTTGTTACGGTGCACAAGAACCTGGAAACTTCAGTGGGTGCCCCAGGGACTCACATCTATATTTATGATAATATATCCTTCATCACAGCAAATCTGAGGCTTCTGCTTTGTTCTCCGTAACAAACTCTTTGCTGCCATCACTGCCTATATCTCTGCCTTTCCGGTCTTCCAGACAAATGACAGGCACAGCAAGTTCCTCATTCTGGCAGAGCTGTAAGTGAAACAGTCAAACTCAGTTCTGAGTGTGTCTCCCATCACTGGGCTTTCCAGAGGCTCTATGCCATAGATTTCTCCCAAGAAACTTTCCTTGCAAATCCCTTTTCAGATTCTTTTCTAATCTCTCCACTAACTCTTCTAAGTCCAGGTTGTGAGTGAGAGGCTTAAAGATTATCAACACAGTGTCTAGAACTTTGAAGTGTTTGTTTTTGCTCATATGTTATCTTGTTATGTAAAGTTATTGTGCTTGGGTGACTGAGTTGAAATTCCTATTTTAACTTAGCCTAGAAATTGTAGGGAGCCCAGGAAAATAGCACTGGGAACTTGGAAACTCACATATCAACATATGTGTTATAGTGTACACTATTTCTGTTCAATGAGACCAAGGACTCATAGATATCACAATGATATCCAATTGGATTCTGATCTTTTATGGTTCTGAATTTACAATGTGGTCATTCTCCATTTAATCTCTCCTGCTACCTCTCAGTAGCAGATACACAGATGCTTGCTTATGTATGGGAGCTCTTAATAAAAAGACTATCTTCACAATATTTTTCTAATTCCTTTATCACTGCCTAATATATTATGAACATATTAACATGACTTTAATTATTGTAGTTCTGGGACTTAACCTTAGGGCTTCATACTCTATCACTGAACTATATCCCTGGCCCTGTTTTCACTTTTTTTTTTTTTTTAAGACAGGATCTCCTTATACTGCCCAGGTTGGCCTTGAACTCCCTTTGTAGTCCAGTCTGGCCTTTAATTCATACTATAGCCTAGGCTGGCCTTGAACTCACTCCTCCTGTCTGAGCCTGAGATTACAGACTAGTGCCACCAAGCCTAGCTTAATTTTAATTACAAATGGATTTTAACAGTTCATGTCATTAAACCCAAAGTTTGTCTTTCTTTTGAAATGTTGTTGTTTTCTTGTCTTTCTGTGGCAAATAACAGCATTATGAATGCCATGACCATTAATATCACAGTTTTCTCTCTTAATGCATTTAAGATTTACCTAGGATGGACTCTCAGGAGTTGCTCTGAAGAATGTAGGCAAATATTTAAGGCTTTGCATGTATCTTAGGGTTGTTCTCCCAAGAGACTGGAGACCATTATTCCTACCACATGTTCACCAACCTGGGACACTCTGTCAAGGCATTCATTGCAGAATTCAGTTTTACTTCTTTGATTAATAGAAAAATTTAATTTCTGTGTGCTTTTTAAACTTTGTCTTGTAAATGCTCGTTTTAGATCTTTGTCCATTCATTAAAATGTAGTTAGAAGTTCTTCTCAACATGTTAAGAATTTAAGTATCAATCAATAGACTTCAAATACACTGTAGTTACCCAGTTAATTGCTTGCCTTTTTAACTTCGTGATTTTTTTTTTAACATACAAAATTAGTCACTCACTTTTATGTGGGGACTGTGGTATATGTTATGTGTACATGTCTTTATGTGTGCCTGTGTTGGGGGTGCACCTGCACATGTATGTGTTTGTGGAGGTCAGAGGTTGATGTCAGATGTCTCGCTTAGTCACCTTCCACCCTTCTTTTTGAGGCATGGCCTCTCTCTGAACCTGGAGTTCATCAATAGGCTAGACTGGCTGGCCAGTGAGCTCTAGGGAGCTGCCAGTCTCTGCTTCTGCCTGACTTTTTTCACAGCTGCTGGGGATCTGAATTTGTGTCATCATCCTTGCACAAGAAGCACTTTGCTAACTGAGCCATGTCTCCACCCCCTAAGCTTGGTCATTTTTAATGATGTCACTTATTATTATTTTTCCTTGTGTCCTTTACTCACTTGGTATTTATACTTAGAACAACCTCTAGCCTGAAACCAATGTTTTCATCTTTTCTTTCTTAGTCTTTAAACTTTGTGTTTCAACCTTCTCAGAAAGCACATGTCAATTGCAATGTTTCTCTATATACTGAGAATCTTGCTTCTCAAATCTGGCTGCTACTTAATTGCTAGAGGTGAGCATATGACCTATGGGATCTGATCCACAGTGTAGGCACAGTTTTTCTTTGGAACCAGGGGTAAGCTCTGTCTCACCAGCTGCTCACAAATTCCCAAATGACCACACAGAGCCTGTTTATTAATTATAAATGCTTGATCGATAGCTTAGGCTTGTTACTAATTAACCCTTATGTTTTATCTATGCTCTACCATGTGGGGGTAACTTTTTCCAGCACTGCATGTTCCTTTACTCTCCACAATTCCTGGTGACTCTGCCCTCTTCTATCGAAAGCTCTCTTGTCCCCATGTCCTTCCTGCCTAACCTTTTCCTGCCTAGCTATTGGCCAGCCAGACCTTTATTTAACCAATGAGAGTAATTCACATTCGCAGTGTACAAAAAAATTGTTCCACAGCACCACTGGAAAGATATTACACAGAACACCATCAAATGGACTCTGAGGTGGCTGTGTGTGCTAGTTCTGTCACAGTAGGTCAGAATAATTTCTTTTTATGTGATGACTTGACTTTTTATGTGATGTGTTTAAGGCCCCCTAAGAGGCAGAGAAAACCATAAGCCAGCAGAAGAGGAGTAAACAGAAGCTACTACCTGTTTTGATCTATTCTGTTTTTCTGCAAAGTAAGATCAGGGTGCTGGCTTTCATCTCAATCAGGCCTTTCTTGTTGTATTATCACTTGTAGGAGGTAGCCCGGTGCTGTGTGAAGTCACCTTTAAAAAAAGTTCTAATCTCATTATTAAGCTAGTTTATGGATTAGTCCCTTCTTAAAATTCTCACATATCAATACCATCACCTCAACATGTGAATTTAGGGGGCTGGTGAGCTGTGGCGTGGAAGCAGAGTTGGCTGATGGTATCAGGAGTTAAGCAGCAGGGCTGAGTTAGTAAGGCCATTTGAGATGGAAGGTTGACAGAACAGAGTAGCCTCAGCAGGATGGAGTGAAATCACTGCCAAATCCAAAGCCACTCAGTAGGAATCCCACCAGATGTCACTCATCTGGACCATTTAATTAGGAAATACATTGAAAGCATAAGGAATCTATTGATCTTAAAGTGTCCATTTGCACAGGAACACAGTCACATGTTTCAAAATCAATTCTAAGGTAACTTGGGGGTTAATAATATAGATGACTTTAGGAAAAGTAGGCTGCGTGGTCTTTTCTTTGAAAGTTAGGAATCATTAACACAATGACGGATAAAACTCTCGTCAACAGTGTCACAGGATCTGGTCTTATCTGAGACAGAGGCTACCTGTCCTTAGGACACTTCAGCAAGATGATGTCTCCCCTCACTTTCAGAAATTTCAGCTAACTACTTCCTTTCTTAGTAGGTGTGGTTAGGGTCTTAGTTTCTGTTTACTTACTATTAAGGCACACAGTCCTCCCTCTCCACCCTCCGCCATCCTCTGGGAAGCTGACTCACAGCAATGATATTGATTGGCGTCTTTTCTTCTCGATCTTCCAGAAGTTCAGAAAGTGAGAGAACTCTGAGTGAGGTGAAGTCTTATCTCTGTTTCTCTCACTCTAGCCTCAGGTTAGCATTGCCTGTGCCAGCCAGGAAGATATAGATCCTGCCAGGTGGCCACCTGAGAGTCACAGGTTTCCCTGCCTTCTGATAAGGACTCAATCCCTCTCCTAGCATATAAGACCCCTATTGACAGCTCTCATTCTTATCAGTTTTTCCATATTTTTTTAATCAATATCCCCTTAACTAAACTGCTCGTTCTTGTATCAGAATGAGCTACCTGTATCCTGCTTTGTCTAATGGATGGTATGGGTGGTACAGCCTAGAGAATGGGGCTTTAAAGGGAGATCCCAACACTCAAGAGGCTGAGGCAGGATGATCTAGAGTCCCAGACTATCCAGGGCTACACAAGGAAACACAGAATCAAAATAAACCAAAAACCAAACCAAACAAACCAATCAAATGGAAACATAGAACTCTCCCTCTCTCCTGTTAGGGGCAAGGGGATGCCATTAATTTTGGGATGCAATGCCATGGGGATTACTCAAAGTACCATCATGAGCAGCATCAGACAGACTCCAGGTAGAGGGTAAGATGTGGTGAAATCAAGCTCTCTCAATCTCCCATGAGTAGAGTCCTTCACCACAGATGACTAAATTCTTTTATACACTAAAGATGCTATCCAGGCCACACTGCTCTGTTCATTTGGGTAAGTCTCACATGATCACTTTACTTTATTGAGTTTTTGTGTAAGTCAGAAACATAAGCCTGACTCATAACAATAACTGCCTCTCATTACATGGGGTACCCTGTCCCAGGCACTAGTCTAAGTAATTCATGTATATTAACTTACCCCATCCCCATAGTGCTATGAATAGAAGCTCTTATTGTTTGTGTTTTGCAGATGGAAAATGAAGCAGCGATAAATTAAATAATCAGCCCAGAGCCATGGCCAAAAAGAAAACAGGCTGAGATCTGAACTTTGAAAGGTTGGAGTCAGAGTCTGTATTCTTAGTCACTCTGTTACACTTTAGCTAACATGAGGCAGCAAGAGCATTTTTCTTCTGAGGATTGAAAAACACAGTTCTGATGCATGGCTCCAGATGGTCTAAATTAATCAGATAGAACGTGGGCCAGGAAAATTGATAGTTACTGTATACCCTACACTGTCTCTTTGTATTGTCAGTTTCACCAGTGATCTTCTAGTCACTGTCAGATTTTATCTGCATCCGCCTAGCAAACCAAGTCCAAAGCATTTTCTACCTATCCATCTTCCTCACTGTTCCACTATTAGCTGAGCCAATACATTCCACGTTCTTCTACTGTTAGCATCTCCCAGATTGTGACTGGTACCTCTGTTGCTATGAAAGCTCTGTCACACTGCCGGGTTATCATTGGATTGTCATAACAGGTTACCTTGGTGAATGCCATGATTAGATATGATACACAGGGACAGTTTTGACTGGGTAAAAGCCTCTTCAATTTCCTGACCTGTAAAATGGAGATGAGAATGCTTGCTACCTCAGGTTGGGATGAAATTAGGTTGTGTATGTGAGAGCAATTAGTAGTGCCTGGCATGTACAAGGCATTCAAATAATGTCGGCAGAATCCAAGTCTTCTGACCTTTTTGAATAATCAAATACTATGTTATTTCTTACTGAATAAAATAATTAATTTACTATAGATTAAATTCTTTTATGCACTAAAGGCAGCTTCTGGCATATGTTGGTCTGTTTATTTAGATCTGGTTGTTATATGACTAAGCCTAAGGAAATACAGAGATGAGGCTTTAAGTACTTAGTATCTCTCATAGTCTAGACACCATGCTTGCTAGTTATATGCCTATGGTTTTTTTTTTCAATAAATATTGATTTTGTACTTGTCATATATTAGATACTGGGAACCATATGGTGAGTGAAGGACAAATCAAAGGTAAAATGAGACATTCCAATTCAGTCCAGAGACATGCCTATAATTTTATATCATGGCGTCAGTATGCATTTTTATAATATGGCTTTGTTGGACACAGTTGACGAGACCAAACAGCAGCCCACAGACTTGGAAAAGATCTTCACCAACCCCACATCTCACAGAGGACTGATCTCTAAAATATACAAAGAACTCAAGAAACTAGTCACCAGAAAACCAAATAATCCTATTAAAAAATGGGATACAGAACTGAAGAAAAAATTCTCAGTAGAGGAATCCAAAATGGCTGAAAGACACTTAAGAAAGTGCTCAACATCCTTGGCATCAGAGAAATGTAAATGAAGACAACTCTGAGATACCATCTTACTCCTGCCAGAATGGCTAAAATTAGGAATACCAGTGACACCTTATGCTTAAGAGGATGTGGAGAAAGGGGAACTCTCCTCCATTGCTGGTGGGAGTGCTAACTAATACAGTCATTTTGGAGATCACTATGGCAGTTCCTCAGGAAAATGGGATTCAGTCTAACATAGGACCCGGCAATCCCACTCTTAGGCATATACCCAAATGATCCACATCCATGCAACAGACACATCTGTTCAACTATGTTCATAGCAGCATTATTTGTAATAGCAAGAACTTGAAAGCAAACTAGATTCCCCTCAACTGAAGAATGGATAAAGAAGATGTGGTACATTTACACAATAGAATACTACTCAGTAGAAAACAACAACAAAACAAACAAAAAATCAATGGAATCCTGAAATTCACAGGCAAATGGATGGAACTTGAAGAAACCATCCTGAGTGAGGTGACCCAATCACAAAGAAAGGAGCATGATATGTACTCACTCATATATGGATTTTAGACATAGAGCAAAAGATCACCAGCCTATAATTCACACCACCAGAGAAACTAGGATACAAGGAGGAACCTAAGAGATTCATACAAGGTCCCTCACAGAAGGAGAAAGGAACAAGATCACCTGAACATATTGGGAGTGGGGGGGGGGGTCAGTGAGTGGAGAGGGAGATAGGAGGAAGAGGAGAAGAGAGGAGACCATGTGGATCCAGGAAAATTGAGTCAGGAGATGAATAAACAAGAGCCCTCCCTCAAAAGAGAGAGATAGAGAGAGATACCATAATAAAGGGAGCCATTATAGGTTTGAAGAGAAAATTGCCTCTAGAGAAATGTCCACAGACCTACAAGGATGACCCCAACTAACAATCTGAGCAACAGTGGAAAGGCTTCCTTAAATGTCCTTCCCTGATAATGAGATTGATGACTAACTATATGCCATCATAGAGCTCTCATATAGTAGCTGATGGAAACAGAAGCATACACCCACAGATAAACACTGAGCTGAACTCCTGGAATCCAGTTGCAGAGAGGGAGAATTGATAAGAAAAGGGGTCAGGACCAGGATACAGAAACCCACAGAGCTGACCTGAACAAGGGGGATTGATAGCTCTGAAACCAACATTGTAGCAACTCAGACTCCCTGAACATAGGTCTCAGTTAGAAGGCCTAGACAGTCTAAGGGACTTCAATGGAACCAGGATGTATCCCTGGTGCATGAAAGGACTTTGGGAGCACATTCCCCATGGAGGGATACTCCCTTAATCTAGAGGCAGAAGGGAGGGCCCAGACCCTACTCCAAATGACTTGGCAAATTTTGATGATACCTCCTGAAAGGCATCACCCTTCCTGTGGAGTGTGTCGGGGGAATGGGATGGGAAAGGGGTTCAGGGGGCATGGGAGGTAGAAGGAACTGAGATCAATATGTAAAATAAGAAAAAATTACACACATACACATACACAATAAATAAATGAAGTAGAAATAAAGTCAATTTCTAGAGTGAAGGACATGGTTCAGCTGGTAAAGGTGTTTGCCATGCATGCCTGGTGAGCCTAGTTTAATCTCCAGAAGTTACTCGAAGGTGGAAGGGGCAAATCTCTCCACTGTCCTTTGACTGCCACACATGTGCTATGACACAGGTGCCCTCTCCACCTCTCTCTCTCTCTCTCTCTCTCTCTCTCTCTCTCTCTCTCTCACACACACACACACACACACACACACACACATACACTAAATAAATAAGTAAAATTTAGAAAACCTACTTAGAGATAAGACATAACTGGGGAAAAAGATAATTAATTTCTATCATGCTCCAGCCACTGAGGTTGAAGAGGAAGTAGTCTCCATAGTTCTCATGATGAACCTTCTGGGGATAGAAGGTCCTTGCTTATTTACATTAGTATTTCATTGTTACAGAGAATGACTCAGGCTAAGGCAGTGAGAGGATTTGTTGCCAAGTGCTCAGACATCAAGCTGGATACTTATCACTTAGAAGCCAGGAAGAAAAGGAGAAAGGCAGAAGGAAGGGATGAAACTGTATCACATGTCCTTCAGGAAGCCTGAGCTCAGTGAAAACCTAAGGTGGGGGACTGAGGGAGACTGCTCCCAGGAGACAGTGCATATTGGATTGGCCTTCTGTGTAGCAGACCAGCCTTGATGCTAATTTCTCTTGACCATCTCATGTTATTCTTGTCAGCTGGGCCCTCACTTGCTTTAATTATGTGCATAATGGCTCATTATTTTTTATAAAGGAAGCAGCAAAGGAAATAATTATGCAAATGAATGAGGTTTGTTTTCCACTGAAGAGTTGTGGACTAATTGGGCATTGGTACAAACACTGGCATTGACAAGCACAGTGATGCCCAAAGAAGCTCACCAATTGCCACTTAGGTCAAGCACACAGCTGCCTACAAGGTATACTGAAAACAGTTCCATAGATAACACTGCCAAGCAAATCAGCTGAGGTCAGAGTTCTTCTTGGACTGGGTTGAAGGCTTAGCTGAGTTGAACAAGACCAAATCTCTTTTCCACATACATCACCATTTTAGTTTGGCTTTGTTTGTTTCCAAAGGGAAAAGTTGTGTGTTTGAACTTGGTATTCTCTTCTATAGAGTTTCCTTTGGAATGTATCACTCATGCATTCATGTGTTTTCCTGTTTTGTTTTAATTCCAGCTAATCAACATCTTTACCAACAGTCTACATGTGAATTAAATCATCTTGTCACCTCTGCTGAGTCAGTGCATGTATACAGGTGGCATTTTGTCTTTAAAGGGTCTAAGATTTGTTCATCTTGTGCCTGCAGTATATCTTATATCCCTTCATTATGTATACTCCAATGATGATTTATAAGACTAGGGCAGGAATAGACATCATGCAGTTCCACATTAGCCTGTATGCTAATGCTCTTCAGGCACTTATACTTGAAATTCAATTGCTATTGTAAAATGAACAAAACTACCTTGGTCATTTTTAATTATATTTAACCCAGAACTCACAATCAGCATGGATATTATACTGAAGGCAAACCAAATCTGTGCAACAGATACCATTAAATAAGCCCAAACTGTCTTTTTTTGTCTTTGCATGCACCAAGGAAAGTCATTAATTAAAGGGCTCAATGGAAGCAGATACATTCATATCTTGGCAATAGGATTCAGCTAAATTTCTAAGTAGGGTCAAGTTAGGGTATACATTCAGAAGGAATATTAAGGCTAAATAAAACACACATCCAAAGGATATGAGGCCATTAGACTTTCTGATTCTCACATTTGTTTATGCCAGGATATGTCTATACTTATGGTTATTTCATTCAAATAGAAAATTATTTATTTGACCAAAGAAAAATCATTTATGGAATCCATTACACTAATTAAAAGCCTTGTTGTTGGTCTGATATTAAGGTGATGATGGGCATAGGGTAGCTGCCTGTGGAGAACTTTGATTAGCTTTAAAATGCTAACTAGCTATCTCACAGAACATATTGCATTTCTCTGATTATGTTAATTCAGATATTAATCTCACCTCTAAGGTATAAATTAAAATGCCCACCCAAACATCACACATTATATATAGGCATTTAAAATAAATCACTGATAATATAGTAGTCATTAAAATTAAATTGCAGATTAATGTCTGTCTTGATTCTTGGAATGTAAGCTGCATGAGGATGAGAAGTAGACATTCATAATATCTCCACAATCTCTATAGAACCAAAACTACAGCATACAACTGGGAAACAGTTTCCTAATTTCTCCACAATCTGTATAGAACCAAAACTACAGTACACAATTGTAAGGAGTAGGGTTTTTCCACCTGCCGCAGGACTTGTCCTGCCGCCACGCCAGCCCCAATTAACACCCTGAGACTCTGTATTACATATTATGCTGTTGGCCAGGTACTTATTTCTTATCGGCTAGCTCTGTCTTAAGTATTAACCTATTTCTATGTATTTCCACGTGGTCTTACCAAGAGCGGAGGAACGGCGGTTCTGTTCTCTCCAGACTCTCCATCTTGACTCCTCCTTATGACGTCATTTTTCCTCCTTGTCTCCTAGTCCCTCCTATCTTCCTTTCCTATTGGCCAACAGTGCTTTATTCATTAACCAGTATGAGAAACATACAGAATGACATCTCCCATCATCTCCTCTTTTCTGTCTAAAATAAAAGAAGGGTTTTAACCTTAACATAGCAAAATATATAACACAACAGTTATCAAGTAAGAATCACAGTTAACAATATTTAGTCCATTAACATTTAGCAAGATTTAAGTAAACATTCCATCATCTATTCTATCTTTGTGTCTAAAGTCTAAGAAACATCTTTAATCCTAACTAAGGAAAACTATAACCATAACTATCTGTCTTCAACTCCTTCAAAGACCACAGAAGGATTATATATACACTCTAGAAATAACAGAGACATCTTGCCTTGTCGGTCACCTGAAGTTCTTCTGTAATCTTCCATCTTTAGCCCATAGGCCATAGTGTGTCTGGCAGACTCTTCAGCAAAGCAGGAAACTTTAAACTGTCTTCTTGTATTGGCAGTTTGTCAGTCACTTTTCTCTGTGTCCTTCAGACTGTCTGGCAGATTCTTCCATGAAGCAGGAACTCTGTAACAATGTCCATCTTGAATCAGCAGTCACTTTTTAGTGGGTCCTGCATGTCCAGTTTATATAGCATAAAGTCAAACAGTCGAGACAAGAGCAGAATCTTGTCCAAATGGCTTATCTTTCCATATTAGAAGTAAACTTCATAACACATTTCTTCAATGTCCATCTTCCATCTTCCTTTCTGACTCAGGTGATGTTGCCAGGAGCATTTGTGTCTCACTGTCAAGAAAAACCCTAAACCATTTTAAATGCCATATTCTGTAGGTCTTTGATAGGTTTGAAGAATGCCTATCTATCTCAAATACATGCCTGTGTATCTAGAAATCTTAACTAACTTAACTATAATATCTGACTATCATAGGTACTGTCTATAATCTGTACTACATTATACATTACATTCCTAAATGAGCTATATAAACATAATATCTAAACAAAAGGAGACATATACATATACATATAACAAAATTGACCTTAAATTGTATCAATAAATGAAAATCCATTCTAAACAAAGTATTCATATCTATACCATAATCCCTTTTTTACCTTTAAAAATATTGGTTGTGATCATTAACCATTTATAACCAATCCCATTTAAATGAAAACAAACATTTATAAAAAATATTTGGGAATTTGGGCATCATTTTTTCCAAACTACTTCCTGCTGATAAGGGGCACTGTCATGGGGGATTCTAAGAAGATGCAGAAATCCTGGCTGTAGTCTGCAAGGCTGTCTTGTTCAAGCTGTTTTGAATGTTGGATCACCAGGAACACTGTTTCAGGGAGTCTGGCTTGATCAAACCACATTAGTCTGGAAGGAATCCACAGCTTTTCATTTTCTCTGGAAACAAAAATAGAAAACCTTTTCCCCAGTAACTTGTCCTTGAACTTAAATTTTGAAGTCAAAGCATTTTTAAAATATATGAATTGAATTAATCCAACAGTATTTCTTTTAACAGTTGTTTACTCAGCAGTCAAACGATATAAAGACAATATAATGCCATACAGTACACAGATTCTCTCTGAGCTTATCATTTTTATGTGGCTTTATTATTATTACTCTCTTCTACTTTTTCATTTTTATAAAAACTCATACCACTCTGGATGATAAACTAGTGATGGAAGTTGAATCAAACATGACAGAAGGAAATAAAAAACATATATTTTGGCAAACCGCTCTAAATAGTCAAAAGCCTAGATTGATAGTTAAGATGAATAATAGACTGTTTGACAGTTTACTTGACACAGGGGCGGATGCAACTATCATAACCAATAAATCTTGGCCTCGAAGATTGCCCCTGCATCAGGTAAATGTTCAATTCTTAGGGATTGGAACCCTGTCTCAGGTAAAACAGAGCACGAGATGGATTGAATGTATAGGACCAGAAGGACAGAGAGGAAGACCATATGTGGCTGATGTAGTGATAAATGTATGGGGTTGTGATCTATTACAGCAATGGAATACACAGATTGGCATTCCTCCAGTATTAGATAGGAACCATAAACTACCTCATGATTGTGGGAAAAATATTATAAAGTACTATACAAGACAGATAACAAATATCCAGGCTATACAAAAACAGAATACAAGTGCTGAACAAACAGAGGAACCAACAGCACTACCTTTAAAATGGCTAACAGAGGAACCTGTCTGGGTAGGACAATGGCCTATGACCTCTGAGAAGTTAGAAGCTTTAGAAAGCCTGGTTCAGGAACAGCTAAATGCTGGACATATGGAGGAATCAACCAGCCCTTGGAATTCTCCTATATTTGTGATCAAAAAGAAATCTGGTAAATGGAGAATGCTTACAGACCTGAGAGCCATCAATAAAGTTATCCAGCCAATGGGCTCTCTACAGCCTGGAATGCCCTTGCCTTCTTTGATACCCAAAGAATGGTCTATTAGAGTTATTGATTTAAAGGATTGCTTCTTCACTATACCTTTACAAGAACAAGAAAAGAGAAATTTGCCTTCACAGTACCTAATTACAATAATTCTCACCTGGTGAAGAGATATCAATGGAAGGTTTTGCCACAGGGAATGCTAAATAGCCCCACCCTGTGCCAATATTTTGTATAAAACCTCTAGAAATAATTCATAAACAGTTTCCACAATCCATAATCTATCATTACATGGATGATATATTGTTAGCTGACTCTAAAAGAGAAAAATTAGAAAAAATGTTTGAGAAAGTAAAGGAAGTTTTTACCTTGCTGGGGATTACAAATTGCACCTGAAAAAATACAAAAAGGAGAGTCTATCAACTACTTATGATATAAAAGAGGTCTACAGAAAATTAGACCACAAAATGTACAGATCAGGAGAGATTGCTACCAGACTCTTAATGATCTTCAAAAATTACTAGGAGAGATTTCTCAACTGTAAACCATTATTGGAGTAGAAGGGCATGATTTGAAAAACTTGAAAATGGCCCTAAAAGGAGACAAGGACTTGAATAGTCCACAAATAATATCAGCTGAAGCTGAGAAGGAATTAGAATGGGTAGAAAAGAGGATACTAGAAGCACATGTGGACCATGTGGATCCAAACCTAGACTGTATTCTGGTTATCTTATCATCTAGAGAATATCCTTCAGGAATTTTGATGCAGAGAGAAGATATATTAGAATGGATATTCCTACCACATAAACAGAATAAAAGCTAAAAAAATATATAGAAAAGATCTCTGACTTGGTTATAAAAGGTAAATTAAGACTTCATCAGCTAATAGGAAGGGACCCAGCAGAAATTATAGTACCTATAAATAATGAGGAAATTTCCTCCTTATGGAAAAATAATGAATATTGGCAGAGAGCATGCAGTAATTTTTTGGGAATGATTAGCAACAATTATCCCCAAACTGAGAGAATCAAATTCATAAAGAAAATGATTTGGATCCTTCCACGCATTGTAAGAAAAACACCTATTTCTGGAGTTCATACATTCTACACTGATGCAAACAAATCAGATAAGGCAGTATATAAATCAGGAATAATTAGCAAAGTGGTTCAAAGCCCTTACAATTCTGTACAAAAGGCTGGATTATATGCCATTCTCATGGTACTTATGGATTTTATAGAACCCGTCAATATAGTTACTGACTCTCAATACACAGAGAGAGTCGTTTTACACATTGAGACTGCAGAATTTATTCCTAAAAATACAGAATTAACTTCATTGTTTATACAGTTACAAGATACTATCAGAAAGAGGACTCATCATATATATATATATATATATATATATCACACACACACACACATATATATATATGTATATATATATATATATATCACACATCAGATACCATACGGATCTGCCAGGTCCTCTAGCACAAGGCAATGATGAAATTGATCTTTTATTGATAGGAAGTGTGCTAGAAGCCTTGGAGTTTCATAAGAAACACCAGGTGAACAGCAAAGGTTTAAAAAAGGAGTTTTCTATCATTTGGCAACAAGCCAAGGAAATAGTAAGGAAATGTCCTACTTGCTCATTCTATAACCAAACTCCTTCACCACCAGGCAGTAACCCTAAAGGTATAAATAGGAATGAAATATGGTAAATGGATGTTTCATTTTGTAGAATTTTGAAAATTAAAATATGTACATAACACTATAGATACATTTTCAGGGTTTCAATGGGCCACTGCTCTGAGCTCTGAAAAGGCTGATTCTGTTATCACACACCTATTAGAGGCCATTATGGGCATACCTGCACAAATAAAACTTGACAATGCTCTAGCATATGTCTCCAGCAAATTGAAACAGTTTTTGAGTATTATAACATAAAGCACATAACTGGTATACCACACAATCCTATAGGACAAGCAGTGGTTGAGACATCAAATCGTACTTTAAAAGAAATGCTCTATAAACAGGCAGGAGGAACCAAGATACCCAAACACAGATTACATAATGCTTTATTAACATTAAACTTTCTTAATGCTGATGAAAAAGGAAAGACAGCTGCAGAAAGACACTGAACAATAGAAAAAACTTCAGCCAGTGTACTTCAAGGATGTATTGACCTCAGAATGGAAAGCAGGATATGTGTTACATTGGGGTAGGGGTTTTGCATTTGTATCTACAAGAGAAGAAAAACTATGGATACCATCTAAGTTAATCAAGATCCGAGTTGAACAAGAGAAACATCTTAATGAAGAGAAATGACAAGTCATCCAACAAATTAGGTCCCAGGAGATGTGCAGAGACCTCTCAAAGGTAGGGGAAGTGTTGTCTTGTTCTTACATAAAAAACAGAGAAAACCTATCTTCAAACAGTCAAAAAACACTGAACATGTAGGTACCTACAGAAGAGAAGACAGCTCTCCAGAAACAATCACTTAATGAAGCGGAATCTGATATATGGTAAAAATATTTAATTCTAGTAAACTATTTCTATACAGAAACCTATTTCTCTCTACTATCTACTATTCCTGAAGTCCCAATTCATGTAAACCAATGCTGGCTTTGGAGTTGGATTTGGCTTTCCTTCTCTAATTTAAAGTATGTTGTTAAGATTAAATTCATGGTTTCTGCCTTAAATCAAGAAGCCAATTGGTGTAAGGCAGAAGAAAACAAATTCTGGGGATTCATTTCTTATATGCAATTTTCTCTCTGAAATCCTAATTTTCTCACATACATTTTAATGCTTATTGTTGCCTTTCTCTTATGCATACCTTAAAACTTAAAAATTTTACTTTAATATTGATGTTTAAGTTTTCCACAAGGAATAATAACAATTCCTAACAGCAGTCTTTGAACTCTCTGAAAAGAAGAAGGGGCCCCATGTCACCATTTCCACTTGATTCAATCTGATGCATCTGGACTACAAGCATCACCCTAAAACCGGTTTGAGACTGTTTTGCTCGAGACAACTCATGCATAGTTAGCTGTAATGGTGCACCTTCTTATTACACCCTGGCCAGAGTTTCAAATAGAACTACAGTCAAGCATTTTCTGCCACACAGTGACTAGCTACATATGTCACAGCCAGTTCTGTTGAGAAATTTGGTTGCTAAAAATTTTTTTCCTACAGGATCCCATGGAGCAATCATCATCCCATTTCAGCAGGAAGTAACCTCAAGATAACGACGCCCCCTTTCCCTACCCTTGGAATTTTGGGATAATAGTCATCTTCTTTGGGTTGGTTTTAGTTATTTAGGGTTGGGTATGGAAGGTGATGCTTATCTTTTAGACAGGAATAGGGTATGGTTAGGAAAGGTATGGTTTAGATGGGATATAGGTAGATTAACCTGTTTTCTTGTGAATTTGAGTAAGAGTGAGATAATAGTATTTTATAGCTTATATTGTTATATATTCTTATATGTGGTAAGCTATGCAAAATTAAGTTTATATTTTGTTATATTGTGTGAAATCTTTCCACTTATGATATTTTATGCATATTATTTTTACCATATTTTATGTATGTATACTTTTACTTATGTTCAAGACATTTCGTATATTGATACAATTTATGCATATTTATTCTTGCCATATTATATGTATGTATACTTTTCTTGTATTCATTTTGTATATTGATACAATTTGGGATATTTATCATGCTGCCATTTATAGTTCTACTTCTTGTCTTGACATTTCTACTTTACCTCTATTTTAGGGATTTATATGTATATATATGTACATAGTTATATTGTTTAGGTATTTGTTCCTGCTTTACTCAGGGAAGTTTCAATCAGTTTTTTAGCTAAGCTCCTGAGTATTGCAGATTATCTTCACTCATGTTTCCTTTACCTATGAGATTAGTCAGACATAGATGGTTAATCTTCAATCACTTTATAGACATGCAGAACATGGCATTTAAATGTTTTAATATTAGTACTCCGTTGACATGATTCACTGTTGCTCTTGACAGCACCGTACACTTTTCTGAATATATGTTGGACATTGCTCCTGCTGGAGTTTATTCTCACCTCAGCTAATGGCCTGTTGGGCAAAAAACTGCCCCCGCCTTGACCACTGATTTGGACATGCAGTCCTATGTATTTGCAGGAGACAAATATAGAAGACTGCTGGACCTTGCCAAGTCAGGGTAAGACAGCCATTCTACCTCCCTGCTGTTGTTGTGGTCTGTCAAGTTCTCTTGGCCTTAGCCAAAACTAGGTGTACCAACATTACTGTGAGACCTAGGGTGACTGTCCAGGTAGCTTGCTGTTTCTGTCCTTGCTGCACCTTTTGGAAGTTGCCCATCTGCACTTCCTGTCTACCCTAGTATTTTTATTTTCCTTCTCAGGTCTTGATGAGGTTGAAGATTAAACTATCACAACTATTATTCTCTCTTCCTCGTTAGATATATTAGATACTAGACTTACGTTTTCCAGCTTAGGACAACTCTATTGTAAACTCCATTATGCCTTCACCCTAGGACTAGATATGTAGGTCATTTTGTTCTCGATTTTCCTTTTCTTAGAGCACACTTGTTATTCACTGTTTTGTGTATAGTTTTGTATCAAGTCTAAATCTTTTCTTTAGACTAAAAGGGGAATTGTAGTGAGATATTTACTTTGTCTCCTTCTGTGGCACTGACCATGCCCATTGTGGGGTAGAGCCATGGGCAAAAGTGTCCTGTGGAAGGGGGTCTGAGGAAGAGCCAGGGAATGCTCTCTTGCTGGCAGGACTGGGACAGGAGAGCATCCGGTGGAACTTGCTGGTGTTCATCTGTCTAGGTTGTAAGTTATTTCTCCATGAATAAACATCTATCCAGCCTATTTGTTTATCCTGATCCTTATGTAACCGCAATACACAATCAGGAAACCATTTTGGTTTCATGAACATTGCCATCTTTTCCTACCTTCTTCCCAATTCAACTTTTCTTAATTTTGCTATCATTTCTTCCTCTCTCTTCTCATTGATTCAGTTCTATGGCTTGGATATTGAAGGCCTTTCAAAGATCCATATGCTGAAGACTTGATTTGTAGACTGCCACCATTGGGAGAGGGTAGACCTTATGAGAAGTAGACCTACTTGTAGGTAGACCTACAAGAAGGGGCTTGTAGGAGCTCCTTTGGTCTTTGAATATTAGCTCCTAACTCTTAGTGTTTCTTTTATTTCCCCTCCATGAGGTGGTCAGTTTTGTTCTGCCATGTATCTTGATGCCCTGTTTCCCAGCAGGCCTCCAAATAATATGCCCATCCATCATGGTTAACCTCCAAAACTATGATCTAAAGTAACCCCTTTCTTTATTTGATTATCTCAGGTCTACTTTATTGTAGCAATAGAAACTATGAGTCATAAGCTTATAAATTCTGATGTTGAAGAGCTAGGCTGCTTAAAAACTGGCTTCATTTTGATTTACTCACTTGGGAGTCTTATACTTCTTTTGCTTTCTAATCTATGAAAGAAGTCTAGCAGCTGTACTTACATTGTGTGGTTGTGAGAATTTGTGGAGCATCACTAGCTTCTGATCCTTCCTGTTTCTAATTTAGCCAAGACTGAGTCCATCATTTGATTAATATTCTTAGCCATTACACCATCTATTTCCTTTCCTACTTGTCTTGCAATTGTACCCATGTGGCAGCCTCTTTGTATATGCACCAAGCAGACGGGCATGGAAAGCTATCCAAGAAGAATGGTTTGTAACATTCAAACTTTCTTTTAGGTAAGTTGGCTCATTTCTTTCCAATTTTGTTTTCCTGTCTGAAAGCAGGGATTAGGATACCAAACTTATATTGATAACATGAGGATAAGATTAAGCTAGTATATGGAAAGGTACTTGGTCTAAATCTCTTTCCTTTTTAAAGATTTACATTTATTTTTAGTTATATGTATTCATGTATATTTATGTGTGTATGATCAAGGGTTCCATAAGACACTATTAAGTTTGCTGGATGGGGCTGGAGTTAAAAGTGGTTGTGAACCTGCTGACATGGTGCTGGGAACCAAACTTGGGTTGCCTAGAGAAAACAGTTTGTGTTCTTAATGTCTGGGCCATCTCTCTAGACCCAGAACGACCCTTTCAATACATTATAACATCATAGGTAAATTGGGAAGCTTACTGCTCTACGTTGTGGATGTGGGATTTGTTATAAGAATTAAACTTGTATGAGGCTGGAGAAATGAAGGCTGAGTTGAAAGCAATTGATGTGAAAGCTGGGCACATCGGGCCACTGGAGTGAGAATGAAGGGAGAGCTGAGATGGGAATCAATAGGAACTGTTGCCTGCTTGGATTCCCAGCCACACTTCCATCAATGGACTTGGGACCTCTGCTGAACAGCAGAAGGAATAGTCAGGAAGGTGAGCATGACCTTGGGCAGCAGTGAGTGGCAATGTGGACCCTGTGGTCCCTGTACCTGTCATCCTATCCAAGCACAGTGACTTTCACAGCAAACTGGTTGCTGTTTCATCTCAATCTTCCATGCACATTCCATTTTTGAAATATTTTAATTTTTGAAATTAAAATATAATTACATCTTTTCCTACTTTCCCTTTCTTCACTTCAATCCCTCCCATGGATCAAAGACCTAAACCTGAAACCCAAAACACTAAACCTGCTTCAAGATAGCACACCCTGCATGACATAGGTGTAGGAAAGGACTTGATTTGCTCAAGAATTAAGAAGGGCAGCAATGGATAAGTTGAACCTTAATTTAAAAAAAAAAGTCAAGTGAAGAAGAAGCCCACAGAATGGGAGAGAATCTTTGCCAGCAATACATCTGACAGAGGATTAATAACCCCAAAATATAAAGAACTGAAAAAAAAATCAAAGAATCAAAATCACCAAAACAAACAAGTAACCCTCCCACCCAAATCAACCCAATCAGAAAATAGGGTATAGATATGATAGAGTTCTCAAAAGAAGGAATAAAAGTGGATGATAAATCAGTTTGTAGGACCCTCAAAAGCTAAAAATAAGTCTACCATATGGCTCAGATACATCACTCCTTGGCATATGCCCAAAGAGTTCTACCCCTACTTTATAGATGCTTGTTCTGCTATTGTTCATTGCCACACATTCCATTTCATTACTTTTTTCATATGTATATTTTGTCATAAGAATTCTAGGGAATAATTTTATATTACCAAATTGATAGAACAAGGTAACTGTGCCAATATTTCCCATTTTAGCAAATTAATAGAATAGGCTATCACATTATTTCCCATTTTACAGCTGACTCTTTCTGGTTTTGATTTAATCTCTCCCCCATTCACAAGGAATAGCAAAGCTTAACTTCTAACTATGATTTTAAAATTTTCAGAGTTATATAAAGCAATGTCCTAAAGGAGTATGGGGCTTTAGCTTCGAGAGACAATTACACATAAGGAAAGGTCTTGTAATGGAATTGAATGCCATGTTCCTCACAGATAGAAAGGGGGACTTTAATGTGTCACGATCTATATCTAAATTCAAATCCACCCTGGCACTAGCCATATTTAGGCTACTCACATTTTATTAATTTGTTGGTTAGATGTCCCTTCCCTAGATTCTACATTCCTTGAGAATAGACAATGGTTACTCTTGTCATCTCTTCTCTGCGCACCTTAGGACACTGCTGTCAGGATCTTTTCAAATCTGATACCTTTCAAGCCCGAGGCACTGTCTCTTCAGTGGTCTTGGAGTACTGTGGCTGAAGATTCAACTAATAAGCACAACTTATAAATTATTTAGGAGAAGTTATGTGTGAAGGTTTTGGAATTCTTAAGGCAAAGTCATTAGCATTTTCTTTATGAAGCTGGTGTTCCTTTCTCGAGGCTTACAGGGCACCTATGACAAGGTTTCCTCCCAGATACCAGGGTTCATAGCACTGACCATATTCCTCACTGGACAATGAAGAAGAGAAATAGCCGTTTGCTGGTTCTATTCTTTGGAATTTAAAATCTGGTGAGTCTGGGGCATGGGTGACAATGTTGATCAATACCTTTGGATTCTGGAAAAATCTGTGGCTTATTCTTAGGGAGAAGGCACCCAGGAAGGCAAACTCACGGAGCTGTCTCCAGCTGTCTTTCTGCTAAGATTTCATTAGGTCAGGGAGGTGGGCGGATGTTTGTTTTCAGCAGAGGAAACTCAAGGGAAAGGGAACATTTACTGAGTCTAACAGTCCCAGGTCCCAGAAATGAAGATGGCTAGTTCTCATTTTAGCAAGCTGAAATCTTTACCAAGACTAGATGCTGGTGGATAGAGAGAACAGACAAAATATAGTGACCTTCGTGATTAGGTAAGAGTGAGCTGTCAGGGAGATAAAGAGTCTGCATCTCCATGTAACCCTGAAAACCTTTGCACTTAGAAGCTCAGTGACCCCAAGTATCTGCAGTCACTAACCTACTCTAATGCTATGAGGCAGCTTACCAGGGGTCTCTTTTCCTTATTGAACCACAGCTAGAGTCTTCATCCACTCAGGCTAGTAGAGCAAAGGTCAATAGACTGATGGATCATAAATAATTAAAAATTATTTTTCACAGTTCTGGAAAGTTGGTAAGTCTAAATTCAATGTAAAAGAAATTTAGTTTTTAGTGAGAACCTTCCACAGAGATAGTGGTCCTGTTCATGCCAGTTCTGGGATGCCCAGAAACCCCTCTGGGATCCTTTCATGGAAGCACTATTCCAGTTCCTGATAGCTCCATGACCTAATCACTCCCCAAATACCTTACTTCTTTCTAAAAAAAATATTTTTATTCTCTTGACAATTTCATACATGCATACAATATAAGAAAAAGAAACAACAATTTTGTCAACTATATTTCACAGATTTTCATTAGAAGAGAAATCCTGTGTTTGCTTCTAACAAACTAAAATGTCCTCAAGGTATTTGTGTGTTAAAGGATCACTTAGGTCAGGTGTTTGGTCCATTTCCACTACTGTGTTCAAATCAGTTTTGAACCTCAGAGAGCTTAGTCACCTAAGGAATGAGATGGAACGTCAGAGGCAAGGTCCCTTCAAATACTTGGCTATTCCTTCCTTCCCACAGTGCTCAATAGATCTATATGTCAGCTAGTCCTTGTGGATGGCCCACCCTTCAGTTTTGGCTGTTAATTCCTCTTCTCCTCCTCTATGGACACACAATAATTTTCTACCAAATGTTCTCTTGCATTTGGTTCATGCAAAAATTAGCAAGTACTTTTTGCTTATTTTACACATATATGAATGTATGTATGTATGTGTGAGCATGCATGCATGTATCTGTATGTTATTTTGGTCCCAGTTTGTGGTGAATATTTTATATTTATTCTTTGTCATAATTCTAGGTAGTTTACAGGCAAGCTTAGTGTCTCTGCATATATGCCTTTGGATACTTCATTACTTTTTCTGTCGTGTGTGTGTGTGTGTGTGTGTGTGTGTGTAATTTTTCTTATTTTACATATCAATCCCAGTTCTCTCTTCCTCCCATGCCCCCTGAACCCCCTCCCCTCCCATTCCCCTCCACCATCACTCTACAGGGAGGGTGATGCCTTCCAGGAGGGATCATCAAACTCTGTCAAGTCATTTGGAGTAGGATCTAGGCCCTCCCTCCTGCCTCTAGGTTAGGGAAGTATCCCTCCATGGGGGAATGTTTTTCCAAAGTCCTTTCGTGCACCAGGGATAGATACTGGTTCCACTGTCAGAGGTCCCTTAGACTGCCCAGGCCTTCTAACTGAGACCCGTGTTCAGAGGGTCTGAGTCAGGAGACTGCTGGTTTCCCAGCTATCAGTCCGGATGTCCATGAGCTCCCCCTTGTTCAGGTCAGCTCTCTCTGTGGGTTTCTGTAGCCTGGTCTTGACCCCTTTTCTTATCACTCCTCCCTCTCTGCATTTGGATTCCAGGAGTTCAGCTCAGTGTTTGTCTCTAGGTATTTGTTTCTGTTTCCATCAGCTACTATATGAGGGCTCTATGATTGTAGATAAGTTAGTCATCAATCTCATTATCAGAGAAGGGCATTTAAGGTAGCCTTTCCACTGTTGCTCAGATTGTTAGTTGGGGTCATCCTTGTAGGTCTCTAGACATTTCTCTATAGTCAGTTTTCTCTTAAAATCTATAATGGCCCCCTCTATTATGGTATCTTTATTTTTGTTCTCGCCTATTCCTCCCCTGACTCAATCTTCCTAGTCCCACTTGCTCTCCTCTCCTCCCCTTCTCTTTCTCCTAGCTCCCTCTCCACTCACTGACCCCCCTCCCAATATGATCAGGAGGTCTTGTTCCTTTCCCCTTCTGTGAGGGACCTTGTATGAATCTCTTAGGTTCACCTTGTATACTCATTTCTCTGGTGGTGTGAATTATAGGCGGATGATCCTTTGCTCTATGTCTAAAATCCATATATGAGTGAGTACATACCATGCTCCTCTTTTTGTGACTAGGTTACCTCATTCAGGATGGTTTCTTGAAGTTCCGTCCATTTGCCTGCGAATTTCAGGATTTCATTGTTTTTTTTTTTTTTTGTTTTGTTTTGTTTTGTTTTGTTTTGTTTTGTTTTTTGTTTTTGTTTTTCCCCGCTGAGTAGTATTCTATTGTGTAAATGTGCCACATCTTCTTTATCCATTCTTCAGTTAAGGAACATCTAGGTTGCTTCTACATTCTTGCTATTACAAATAATGCTGCTATGAACATAGTTGAGCAGATGTCCTTTCTTAATG
This sequence comes from Phodopus roborovskii, assembly GCF_943737965.1. Lineage (NCBI taxonomy): Eukaryota > Metazoa > Chordata > Mammalia > Rodentia > Cricetidae > Phodopus > Phodopus roborovskii. The sequence goes on from NW_026126525.1 coordinate 12,321,413, forward strand.
ATTCTTTCATATTTTGAAATTACAGCATAAACGCACCATTTCCTCCTTCCCCTTTCCCCCTCCAAACTCTCCCATATACTTCCTCTTGTTTTCTTTCAAAGTCATAGTTTCCTTTTTATCATTAATTGTTGTTGCATACCTATATGCATATATACTTACTTTAGTCATTGCATGAGATTCCATTTTCATCAAAATGATTCCAAGACTTAACAGATTTGTTAAAATGCAAATGTAATAATAATGCTCAGATAAATATTGTAACTCAGAATATATGAACAAAATTTCAAATTTCACAACATGGACTGTCAGTACAATGAATATATGCTGAATTGATATGAATTGGGGTTAGTAAATCTTTGAGCGCCATGTGACTGCACACACACACACATATACACACACACAAGACAGTGTTAGAAAGCATAAAAATAAATAATGGAACCTTGAATGTTACTGAACAAATAACCTAAAATTTCTTTACTTGTCAGCTGTTGTGAAACACCATCAACCATAGGCATGAGACCATTGTAGCTCTTTCACCTTTTCTTAAATGAAATCTTTTTACAAAGTTCTCACTAAAACAACTTCAGTTACACAGAAGAGAGACTAACTCTCAAATAGTTGTAACTGGAATAAGCAATAGATTCATTTATTTCTCTCAAGTCTGGGAACAGGCAGTCTAGACGGTGTTGGCATAGGGCTTCAGGTGCCATTGGGGTTACAGATTCCTTTCTCATTATGAAACCATCTTAACTTTTGTCTTTACAGTTCTTTCATAGCAAAGATGGTTGCTGGTGAGGCAGCCATCACAATCCCATTCTGCCAACAGGAAGAGGAGAGGGTTAGCATATCGCTCTCCCAAGCAGACTTCCCAGTGGTTCTCCATAGACAACACAGTTTATACCTTATTGACCAGAACCAAGTCATGTGAGGGTTCTCCTGTGACAGGCGACACACAGGCAGGCAATCTTTATCTGAGCATCACAGTGTTCCTCTAAAACTGGAAGGTCTGAAATAGAGTAGAAGGCAAAATTGGATATGGGAAAGTAGTGATTTGTTCCAAAGTAACCTCCATAGTGAACAAATCCATCTACCAAAAGAAAGTAAAATCCTGTGCTTTCCACATGGTAGCAAGTTCTGTGGTACTGGTGGAGACAGTACCAAAGTAGATGATGACCCTTTGAAATATAACCACCTATGTCAAAAGGATACTTACACAGACATCATCATAACCTCATAGAGGTAACGATGGATGTCATGTTGAGAGGTAACTGGTCATTCTTTTGAAATGGCTCTTTTGTGTGTTACCCAATAGCAAGGAAGTAGAATGTGATGGGGTGGTTACTAGCAAAAGCTCACCATCACAGCTTTGGGGAGCTATAGGACCACCGTGATTCAGCTTAAATGGGATTCTGATATTAACCAGGATATATTTCCTTAAAATTGCTTGGCTGCTTAAAAAGAATTATTGCTAAAACCCTTGTCATAAGAAATCTTTGTTCATGTTATGAATAGCTTTGTAGACAGAAACATATATTAAAGACCTCAATTAAACTTGTGCTGAAGGCATGAGTTTCAGGCAGTAGAAGATATTTCATTGAAATATGAAAATCACTCACTGTTTTATTTATATGGAACAGCTGGTGGACTCCTAGTCCACAGGTTTTGATTTGAGAAGAAATAGTGGAGGGTATAAAAGTACAGCTAGTGGGACGTGGCATTTCACGTTCAAGCATTATTTTAAAGACTTGGATACAATTTCCTGGTGCTACATGGGACACAGCTAGATTGTGGTATGTGGTGGCTGGAATTGTGAAGAAGTCTTCTGCAGTAAACTGGATGATGTGCAGCTGGCACTCAGTGGCCTTGTAAGTTTAAACAGAGAGGCCAGATTAACCTCCTTGGATTTCTGACCCACAGAGCTGTGAGGTAGTATATGGGTATTGTTTTTAGCTGAATTTGTGGTAACTTTTAATGTAACAACGGAAAATTAAGATGGTGTGCTCTAGAGGGTAGGGAACAAACCTTCAGAAAATTTCAGTGCACAATGCAACTTTTAGCTTAATGGTTTGTGGCACACCAGAGCATTGTCTCCAAAGTACAGAAGTGATTGTACTTTGCACTTCCTATCGCCAAAAAGGAGTTCAATACTTGATAGGAATCTCTGATGTATAGAGACAGTATATTGCACACTTGGGAATATTGCTTTAGTCCATGTACTGAGTGATGCATAAAACTGTCAACTTCTGTGAGCCTAAGACAGGAAGGGTCTGCAGGAAGTGAGGCTGTGGAACTCCTACACTAGATTTAACACCTACCTCAAATGTAGAGTGTTTTCTATGTTCAGGGTGATGCCAACTCCATCAACCAAGAGTTCAGAGAGAGTGTGATCTCTAGGATGGGATTTCACATGAAATTTCAATGGAACGAAAGGCCAGTTGTACCAAATCAGGTGCGTGTAGATATATCATCATGATGGCCACTGTTACTTCATAGGCTTCAGTATTTAGCAGCCACTGGACCAGCACAACCTACTAAATCCTGTTGAAGTTTTGGCTGAGGTGCTATCTAAAAGAGGGTGCTTTACGGGGATGGGACACTATGCTCTAGTATTACTGTTCATCCCTGATCAGTGAACTTTGTATAGTGATAAGTTTTTAAAATGTGTAATAATATCATCCAAGGAGTAGTAAACTTGCTTGCTTCCAGCCCAGTAACCATGTTTTCTGTGACTCTGGGTTCTGCTAAGTTACACAGCAAATGCTTACTAATGCAGGATTGCTGCTCGGTTGCTTCAAAGGCTATATAAACCCAGGAAGCAGGAGGCAAAGGAGGCTGTCGCTCTGCTGGCAGAAGTAATTGACCCTTACCCAGAGATCCACTCAGGTTGGTTGTGGTGAACATTTTTCCCAGGTTAACAGCACATGGACAAGTGTAGCACGCACAGTTTGAAGAATTCATGGTGACCAGTGAATGCACCTCGGAGGCCCAGCTACCAAGGCAGCCTAGAGAGTAAAGGTTTTAGAATTGGTAACTGAAGCCAGGAAAGATGAGTGTGTCTCCTGTAGTCTCAAGGTTAGCTATAATGGCTAGGATGGTAGTTTTCTTATGTGAAGCAAGCGGAACAGAATGGCACAGGGAGCTGAGTACAGTATGTATCTTGGAGTCCCAGGGGGATTCCTGTTGAGGTCTGTGCATTTTTTTCTCTGCCACCTGGAGGGCATGTTGATGGCAGGTTACCACCAGCTGGGTTCCATTTCTGAGAATTACTGTGGGGTGGAGTGTGCTTCCCAGTCCAAAGTTATGGTCCTGTCAGGCAGGCAAGTAGGAGAATAAATAGTGGCCAATTTCAGAACATGTCTAAGTGCTGCCCTTCACCCCGGAGATTTTTAGAGGTTGGTGAAGACCTTTGTAGGCAACAGTTTTTCAGGTCTTCCTTGCTAAGCTCCCCTCTCTCTTTTTCAAATGTTAATCCAAAAATCTCTCCCCTGTAGTTTTTTATTTCCCTTCTTTTTTTCTTTACTCTTTGGGGGCCCACCATCTAGCTCTTAAATAAATACACAGAGACATATTCTTTCTTATGAGTATCTGGCCGTAGTTTGGCTAATTTCTAGCAAGCTTTTCTTAAATTATCCTGTCTTCCTTTTGCCTCCGGGCTTTTACCTTTCTCTATTCTCTCTCTCTTTCCTTCTTACTCTGTGACTGACAGTGTTGCTGGGTAGCTGGCCTCTGTTGTCCCTATCTCCCTCTCCTTTTTCTCACTCCCTCTCTTCACTTCTTTCTATTTATCCTCTCTGTCTGGCCCTGCCTTTTCCTTCTATTTATTCTCTCTGCCTGGCAGGCTGGCCTATTTTTTCATCCTGCTTTGCTATTGGCCATTCAGCTCTTTATTAGCTCAATCATGTGTTTTACACAGGCAATGCAACACAGCTTCACAAAATTAAATAAATGAAACAAAAGAATTCAATGCATGTTTGCATCATTAAACAAATATTCCACAGCATGAACAAATATAACACATCTTCACAATACTCCCCAGTGAGCCTCCTGCAGACAGGTCTCTGAAGTGTACACTATTCTGAAGTGTACTTTACTTCTTAGTCTTCTAAGCTATTGAAGATTTGTGCCAATTTATATCCCACTAGAAATACAACAGGATTTCTTGAAAGGTAGCATTGGATACCTTCATTTTTATTAAATTTTCCGACTTAACTCTTTATTGTTCTTTAAAAAAATATTCTTTGAGAATTTCCTGCATATATACAATGACATATGATCATATCCATCTCCAACTGCTTTCCTCCAACTGCATCCAGATCCTTCCCAATGGGTCAACACATCCCAATGGATCAACACATCCCAATGGGTCAATGAATGACTTCATGTCCTTTTCTAAAAAGTACAACTCACTAAGTCTAACCAGTGCTACCTATATGTAAATGTGTGTGGCTAGCTACTGGAGCATGGGCAACCTACAGTGGACCGCACTATCAAAGAAGAATCAACTATCAGCAACTATCAATGCCAAAATCCCCTCAGTGGGTGTGTGTGTGAGGACTCCTGAGACCCTTTCTGGTTTTGAAAGTTGAGAATTATTTTTCATCTAAATTTATTATGCAAACTGATATTTCTGGTTTAGTTAAAAATTTGAAAATTACTAACAAGGTTGGAAATATTCTTGTATGTCTGTGGTTTATATTTTTCTTTTGTAAAATGTCTGTGGGTGTTTTTCAATCCGTCCTTTTTCATCTAGACCAATGACTTTTTCTCTTCTAGACCAATGGCTATTTCTTTTCCACCTTCCCTTTTTCACATGAAGCCTTTGAAGAATGCTGCTTTTGTTTGCTATCAATACTTTGGGCATCATTTCTGTCTTCCAATGTCTCAAATTCTTAGAAGGGGACAATTAATGAAATTGGATATCAACTTGGAAATGAGCTAATATAAGTTTTTTTAATTAATGGGCTATTAACATACTCCATGACTCCTCTTTGTTAAGGATTTCAAGTTTGTGACGTCAATTTTCCTAGATTGTTCTTTTTCCTTTGGGTATTTCAGGGCAGAATGTCCAAGCATGGAGCTCATTGACCCTGTATTAATATATTCTTTAAACTGACAAATTGTTTAGCTTTTATTTTTCTTCTTAGAAAACACTGAACAGACTTAGGGACATTTTGGAAACCTTTCAAAAGTCAGGAACACATTAATATCATTCCAAATTGCTACTGACATGTTGAAACCTGATTATGCAAAGAACTTCATCTCTGGGACATGGAATTACCTCTGCCAAAAATAACTCACCTGAGACTTGAGATCTTTTTTCTAGCTCAGAGGGGATTGATGTCAGTATAATTAGTGAACAGACAGGAATCCCCATTTTTAAGCAAAGACATCATCCATGATTCATGGTATATTTGGAAACAGGCACCACTTGACTTCAGATGGTTTATACTGAGAAGCTCAGCCTTAGGAAGTTTTCTTATAAGCAGAACTTTATCCTAAAAGAAGCATCTTTGTGGTTGTTATTGCCCCACTGCTGAAGCCAGTGCTTCCTTAGGGGTCAATGTCAATTTGTCATAAGATAATGTAATGCGTTGGAGTGACAGGTGTGAAATGTGATGATAGGGATCTAAGCTTCACCAGATGCCAAGATCCTAAATGATATCTTGTGGTAAAGGAATTCTTGATGGTTTTGTAAACCCCTACAAACAAAGCCTGGGGATGCCCATCAAGCAAAGGTGGGATGTGGACTTTGACAAGGAGAACTGTAACCTGATTTCAGGCGAAGCTGAGAGGCAGCTGTGAAGTCAGGAGATGCTCCCTCAGGTAGCTAAGCCTTTGGTGTGAAAGGTGGGAGGCTCCAGAGGGGTGTCCACTGTTCCTGAAGAGGAAGCAGGAGACCACTGTGAAGAAAGACATCCTGACCATTACAGTTAGTCCTGTACATGAGCTTAGCAAAGAAAACTTTGTCTCCCATGACACAAATGTGGGGAATGTCTGGACCTTCTGCACAATGAAAACTCCCCATTCTAATTGCCAAGACCCCTCGTGAGGTCCATACTCTGATGCCAGGAAAAAAGGAGAGTCACGGGAAGCCAGGGGTGTGGTGTGCTGGTGGAGTGTTGAAAAGCACTCTAGTCATCTAGGGAAGATAAGTCATACTTTATTCATTCTGGGCAAAGGTCATCAGCCAGGCAGCTCGCCAAGGCCTACTTTGGGCCACATGGGCCACACCTGAGCAGGCATAGGCACATATGTAGGCTCATAGAAAGACAGACATAAATAGGCATGCTGGCAGAAATGGGGCAAAGACTCAGGTGAAGGATCCTGACCCTAAGACTATTTATATAGAACAATACAGAAGCAGCAGTCTGTAAAAAAAAAAAAAAAAAAAAAAAAAACCAGAACAAAAAACAAAAACAAACAAACAAAAAAGATTGCATCACTATTTACTTTGGGGTTCTTTGGATATCCGATGACAGCCATATTTTAGCTTGCTCATTTTGTCAAAACATAAGCTGGCCTTTACAGCCTCCTGTTTCCAAGATTCCAAGACTCCACCAGCAAAAAGGAAGCACCTTCAATTCACCAGACACATTTCCCTATTAATTATCCAGAACCCACACTCCCTAGCCTGAATATTTTGAAGTGTAGATTTTATAATACATGTTTTGTTTTACATATGAAATATTGATGTTGTAAAACACATGTCAAAGCATGGAGGGTTTTTTCTGAATTATTTGACACTTTAATTCTATTACCAGGGTCTTCAGGAACAAACCCCAGGTTTCTAACCCTTTTCTTTTTCTGCTGTCAGTCACCCCCCACTAATAGCATCTGCATTTCTAGTTCTGCTCTCACAATCCTTCTTAGAGAAAAGACAAGAGACAAGGCTAAGTGTTGATTGAGCACTGTGCATAAAGATCCTACTTAGTCTTTGTGTTGTGTGACTTTTGAGAGACTTTATCATTACATGGCCCGAGATGACCCTGAACCCACTCACTCACACTCCTCCTTTCTCAGCCTCCCAAGAGAATGCTGAGATGACAGGTGTGCACCTGCCTGCTTTATTTAGTCTTTGTGATGGCACTGCCAGGAAAGTGTTGTCATCTATGTTTTATAAATGAGGAATCTGAGGTCCAACACTGTCAAGCCTACTGACTGAGACTTAAGGACAGATCGATGTTACTTTGCCCAAAATCCAACAAGAAGAAAAGATATGGTACAAAATTGGTAATTTGGAAAAAAGAAAACAAAAACATGACTCTTATTTCTCTGTACTCCACATTCGGTGTAGCTCAGAGCTGGGTACATGGTCAAGGACCAACAAAGACAGGTAAGGAGATAGATTTAAGTATCACCTTTGGGAGCACAGCATCAGGGTCTAAGGCCAAACTCTTGAATCCAGATCTAGCTTCAACACCAAATATGAATCACAATTATCCACTCTGTGAGCCTTGGTTCCCATGCTGATGATAGAGTCTCCATGGTTGAGCAGCTGTGAGGATTTTTATGTTAGCAAAGCACCCAGGCCTGTGTCTGTTCCCATAGCATGTTCTTGGTGAGTATTAGTTTATAGACAAGGTCCAAAAACAGACATTGCATTGCATTTAACTTGGGTAGGCTCATCTCTAAAATGAGAAGTAAGAACATCCTCTGGTAGGCCTTGCTCAGGGCCAAGTACTGTTCTGCATCTTCAATGGTGTGCTTAACTGTGGGCCTGCTGAAGAAACCCTTAGTGAATGTGTACCGTGGGTATGACACAGCCGTCTCAAGGACCAATGCCTCAGACCCATGACAAATTGGCGAAGTCTTCCTCTGGTTTTAGTGCACATGATGGCAATTTGTGTAAAAACTAGCAGCTTCCTTCTCCTGGAGGTTTATAGTCTCAGGGTGCTCTCCTATGAACAGACAGTCAGCTTCTGTTTTTCTACTACTATACTTAGATAATGCTGTGATTGATAAATATGGTTATGTAGTTGGTGCTGCTCTGTCAGAATACCCAAGCCCACTTGACCCAGATTTCCTATGTCTGTGTCTTTTCTTTCTTTATTCTGATGCCATCCCTACTCTTTCTGAGGAATGCATAGTTTTCAGAGACCCCAAATGGAGATGGGGAAGCTGCCAGGAGTTGGCGGGTATACGGCATGGAGAATGGTCCATGACTTTGTAGTAGGTTAAGTGATCAGAATGGCTTTGAACACATTCTCTGTTTTCTCCCTCTACATTTTCTTTCTTTTTTGGAGTGAGGAAGATGAGGTAGCTGGAGTGATGGGAGAAGAAAGAAGGAAGAACAATGAAAGAAGAAGGTTTGGCGCATCGTGTACACACGTGCAGCCCTCCTTCTCCCATCCTTTCCTTATTTGTCTCGTTTTCCCCTTAGCTCATTTGTCCTTTGAAAATGTTTAAATTGGGCAGGAACATTGCCCAGCTCAGTAGTTCTCTTTCTTCCTTCCAGGCCTCAGGTTTTATCCATGTTTTGACTGAAGGGCCTAGTCATTCTTCCTGGAAAAGTCACTGGAACATGAGTTGTTGACAGAGGACACTGGGAACATGTCATGTCTAGTGGAAGGCAAAAGGTACGGACTGAAACATGGTTATGTGACCAGATGAAGAGGAAGTTTTGGTATCTACACATTTCTTTTTTCTGTGCTTTTATATGTTCATATGTACACATGCACACACACACACACACACACACACGTGTGCGCGTGCGCTTCGTGTCTCTTCCCATCCTTCCTCATCTTCATCTACCCACTAGAAAGTGAGTTAAAGTGCTATAATTTGACACCAGAGGAAGACTACGTGATAACTAGGAATGGGATATATCCACCTAGAGACACAGTGACCTACAGTCATGCCCTGCTCCTTAGGGAGGAAGCATGCCAGACCAAGATTGTTTTAGGCTTGCAATGGTCACCTTTCCTAAGACCTCCTTCCTAATGCCAGATAAGGCAACGTCTTGATTTCCTTTTCTAATGAGGCTCTAACTCACATTTGTCTAGGACAGGTTTTCAGACAAGAAAGGGAAGACACAAAAAAGGTGACCAGTTTCTCCAGAAAGCTTTGATCTCAGCTGAGCACCTGGCAAGTCCCTGAGACCCCGCCTTCCCTGCATGCAGTCTGAAACCTTAGAGTTTGAGCAGTAAGGGCTGATGGCTCCCTCCATCACTATCTTCCTTCTGTTCTTTCTAAGTGTGTGTGTGAAACCCTAAGTTCCTTATGAAATACTTAACGTCGCTTTAACACTTTAATGTAAGTTCCTGGAATACGCAGAGCAGAGCTTATTTTTGCTTTTCCTGATAACCCCTATAGCAGAGCTGACTGTCCTTGGCCTCAGGGCTGGCATTGAACTTCTGTTTCTCACCCTTCCTGACAACGCCTGGCTTTTTATGACTGGTTGAGCTTTTCAACACTCCACCCAGCAATATTTATCAAGCTCCATTTTGTCCATGCGCCAAGGAGGAAATAGTAGGAAGACAAGATGGAGTTCTGGACTTCGTCACTAATGATTTTGTGGGTCTGAAGCCTGGCGACTCCTGATGTTGCGTTGGTAGTGATTAAGTGGGCCACTCTATGGCTCTATCTTCATAGAATGTCCTTATCAGTCAGCTTTCCACCACTTTAATGAAATATCTGAGAAAATTAACCCACTGCTGACAGCTTGAAGGTTTCAGTCCCGGCTGGTTGTCCTCCTTCCCTTGGGCCTGTGGTAAAAAGCATTACCTCCATAACAAGAACACATAGTATAACAAAACTGCTTGCTCACCTCATGGCCAGGAACAAATGAGAGTAAGGAGAGTGTTAAGGTTACATGGACCCTTTCAAAAGAAAGCATGTCCTAATGACCCACTAGCCTCTAGCTAGGCTCTGCCTCCTGAAGGCCCTACTGTTCCCTTAGAGTGCCATTTTAGGGGCTAGGCTTTAACAGGCAAGCTTTTGTAGGGCATTTGAGAACCAAACCATTGTAGCTAACTTAATTTGTCCTCCAGAACTCAATTAGTACCCACGATGATGAGATTTAATATCCACGATGATGCTTAGAGATGGTAGAAACAATCTATGTATGATGTTTTGAAGTAGGGCCTGTGGGAGATGACTGGGATTAAAGGAAGTCATTGGTGTGGAGCCCTGTGGTGGTTTGAATAAAAATGGCCTCCAATGCCCGTAGGGAGTGTCACTATTAGGAGGTGTTGTTGGAGTAGGTGTGACTTTGTTGGAGGAGGTGTGTCACTAGGGGGCAAGCTTTGAGGTTTTAGATGCTCAAGCCAGGCCCAGTGTGGCAGACTCTTCCTGCTGCATATAGATCCAGATGTAGAACCCTCGGCTCTTCCACCATGATGATAATGGACTCAGCCTCTGAACTGTAAGCCATCCCCAATTAAATGTTTTCCTTTATAAGAGTTGCTGGTTGCTGTGGTCATGGTGTATCTTCACAGCAATAAAACCCTAAGTTTCTGGCTTCTATGGAAGAGACCAGAACACACACACACACACACACATACACACACACACACACACACACACACACACACACACACACATAGTCCTGGTCTCCTGCTATGTGATTCCTTGTACCACTGTGAGACTAAATAAAAATGTTATCGCCAAGTGCAGCCCCTTGATGATGTTGCTCGTGGAAGTGTGAGGCAAAATGAACCTCCTTCTAGCATTTCTCACTTAGTCTAGGGTGTTGTGTTACTGGTAGAAAACAAAGTAGAAACATGGTAGAAAACAAAGTAGAAAGAATAGGATATAGATAGAGACAGCATAGTGACTGCAACATGACCAGCCAGGGGTTGTGTTGCTTTCAAAAGGCCCAAAGCATTAGCAAGCGTTACCATGCAGGTCTCTAGATAGGGAATTGGGCCACTTCAGAACCCTTGCTATATGGAGATCCTGCTTCTGTGCTGGGCACCCGGCTGCAGCTGAGTGTTTTCCCACCTGGATAGGAATGGCTGATGGCTGGCAGAGTACAGGTACAAGGACATTCTGACATGAAATAAGAATTCTGCTTGAAAGTGGTCTAGAATATAGATTTTGAAGACCATTGGTCAACATTTCATTTCTGCTCCACTACCCGTGGCCACAGGCTATTTATTTATTTATTTATTTTCTATTTTAAACACATCTTTGGCCCTTAGCATCTTCATCCTTACTATGGATATTTTAATAGGATCTGTCTCACAGTGATGTTAAGCCATATTAAATGCTCAGAACAGTATGTAGCTCATGGTAAGTGCTAAGTGAGGAAGAGACATCATCATTACTGCTCTGAGGGAAGACAAGCTGACACAATGATGTACTACAAAGGCAACATCTCTAATCTACTCTGCTGGGAACTCAAACCTGATTCCTGTGGCTATCAGGGAAATGAGAGGTTCACACTGAAATTCCAAGAGCCCATGGCCCCATGGTGATGTCCTCTCAGGACAGGAGGGCAGGCACTCTCCTCCTGGAGAACACAGCTTGGCAGATAGCAGGAGTTAGCACAAAGGTGACAGTGCCAGTCGAGGAATGTGTGCTGGGAGCTGACTGGGCCTGATGTGGGGTACATGCCAGACCACTTGAGATTGCTCAAAATAGCTGAGCAGGGCCTGAGCAAGGGGTGGAAAGCCCCGTGTTAGCAGGAGGTGGCACGGTTAGGCTTATGAATACTGGTCTCTTGGGTGGAAAGGGCTCTGGTGACAGAAAAAGTTAGTTTGAGTCCCAGTCCTGCCACTAAAAGACAAACTATTGGGAGAGCTAGTTCATCTCATTCATTACCGAGTACATGGATACATTTAGTGTAGTCATGAATAAGCCTCACATCTGAGAGTTTCCCATCTGTGTATGTGGGGAGTGTATAATGACCTCTAATACAGAGGAGGACTGTAGTGGTCTTGCAGTGAACTTGTAATGGTGGCCACACCCCCTTGGGCGTGGCCTCAGGCAGACTGAAGCAGAAAGAGGGAAGCTTGAGGCATGGCTTTCCTTTGCATGGTCTTTCTGGTGGGTCAGCCGATCTGGTAATAAGGGCAGAGAAATGGTCCTGCGGTTCTTTGTATTTTTCTGTGTATGAACACACATTTATCATTTATCTTGGGTTCAGTGAAGTCATTAGAACCTCACCTTCAGAGGCTCATTGGCATAGGGTTCCCCAGTGAGTTACGGTCACTTCTTCCTATTGTAAATATTCAATTTATTGGTTCACATAGAAACTAATGCATTTGCTGATGCAAACTGATGGTGTGTTCATGTAGTGAAGTGTTCTGGTGACATGCTTATAGCCGGCTCTGCATTGGCCAAGGATGCGGTCCTTTAAGGGGAAAAACACCACCTCTTCCAGCATTCCCTCAACAACCATTAGTTTTGATTCAGTGCTTTCTGACAAAGACCAGCATATTAACTATCCAACTGTAGATAAGTAAATAAATGTTCCAAATGTTCTAAATACCTGAAGAGATCATGATTTGAGGTTGACAAATTGTAACAAATTGTAACACAAGGAAGGATACTGATTTGAACCTTAGAACTTAGGGTGTGTGAATGCTACACACACTTTACTTGTGAATGCATGGTATTTGAGTGTGCATGCGTTCATGTGCATGTACACGAGTGTTTGAACGCACAAGGAGGCCAGAGGATGCTATCAGGTGTCTTTCTCTATTTTTCTCCATCTTACTTTTTGAGACAAGCCCCCCCCCCATCTCTCTTTGAACCATTTTTGTTGGACTGTCTGACCAGCATGTCATCAGGATCAGGGACAGGGATAGGGGGATGTGTGTGTGTGTGTGAGAGAGAGAGAGAGAGAGAAGAGTGCAGGTATCCAAAGAAACCAGAAAAGGGTGTTAGGTTCCCTGGAGCTGGAGTTGCAAGTAGTTGTAAACTGCCTATCAAGGGTGCTGGGAACTGAACTTAAATCTCCTAAAAAGTTACCTTTGCCACCTAAGAAAACATCAGACTGAAGTCTTTTGTTGCTTTTGTACCAAAGGCATGCCTCAAGGAGTAATCAGCTATCTGTCTGTGTGAAACATCTGCTAAAGGGGTTTGTTCTGGCTTATGTTTTCAGAGGTGTCAGTCCATGGCCCTGCTTCTCATGGGCCCCGAGTGGGAAGTGAAAGCTGAGGAAGCCCCTCACCTGAAAAGCAAAGAGCAGAGGAGGGTCCAGGATCTCCAAACTTCCTTCCAGTACTGTCTCTCAATTACATAACTTTCTTTCATTATAAAGATCTCACAAGAACTCTCAGGAGTGCCACAAACTGCCTTCAAGGGACACATACCCAGATGACTTCAGCAAAAACAACCAACAGGAGGGCCTTGTTCCAGGTTTCGTCTCCATTCCTTATGGTGTCCTAGCAAGTCTTTGATGCTGTGTTTCTGGTAGCCAGGCAATTGAGTGGACTAAACCTTATTTTAAGTATACATTCATCATCTAGTCAGTAATGTCTAGGTAGTACTCTTAGTGTATCCTAGCACTTCTGAGATGGAGGTAGCAGGGCCAGAAGCTCCAGGCCAGCTGGAGCTACACAATAAGTTCAAGAAGGAAACATTCATTTCATTCCAGTTTGCAGCTGGTTCATGCCTGTCAAAAGCAGCAAAATCCATGGGATTTGCTGTGGCTATTTCCTTCAAAATCAAAATAATATTTGGTTAGCTTCTTGGGGTTGAAATTATACTCTGGATGGCTGAAATTGCCTGCTAATTAGCTGTCAGATAAAGATGAATATGCTGAATTTAGTTTTTTGAAATGGAGTGAGGCAAACACCACATGCACTGCTAATGCCAGTGTGCTTTAATGTGACTTCATTATGCTTGCTGTCTCACTTACTGAATCAAAATGTTTACTTGTGCCTCTGCTGGGTAAAACACACAGAATATTTGGGAGTGAAATCACTGCTTAGAAGGTTCGTTCAATACTAACACTTCCCAAGCCTGTTTCAAGATCAGAGCTACCTTCTCTCCCAAGTACAGAAAATATTATTTATTGGTGGGGAGATACAATTTCATTAAGAACAAACTGGAGCTACTTAATATGACCAATAAAAATGAATCCAGTGGCCTGGGTAACAAAATATCTCACAGTGTGAATCACCACAATTAGACGTAGGCTTTTCACCACTTTAATTGGTAGATTTATTATTGGTATACAATAGATCTTACAACATATGTAGATATGACATCATCAAATATCAAAGAAGTTGCACATCTTCCTATCTTTTGACAATGTCTGCTAACTTACTCCAAGAGAGAAATGTGGCAACGAGCCAATATCAACTAACATTCCCGAGATCAAAGTTGAAATGGTACATCCATTTGCCCTCAAAAGAAGGTTAAAGGCAAAGGTGAATCGACGTGCAAATTAGCATGTGGACCATTCACAAATTTTCAAGATGCACAGGATCAAACCATGCACCCTTGCAAGCAAGATGAAGGGTGAACAGATCACATTAGACCATAATCTACTCTGAGACCTTGGGATATGAAAGTCAGAGGTCTTCTTCCATTAGAGCCCAGGCATCCATTGTGTGTCATCCTACCCTGGATCCTGATGCATATCTGTGAGACCTGTGTCCTGGGCCATCTTTTCAGTCAGAGGGGGAGATTATCCTTTGTGGTCCCAGGAACAGTTAACTCTGAGTCAGTCAGGTGTGTAGGAGGGATGTTCAGAGCTTTGATGGCTACCTGATGTGGCCATGACATTAACTGTTGTTTTGTAGAATAAGTAAAAACAAGACACCAGTATAATAGCAAATAAGAAACTGAGATCACTTATATATCTATATAATACTTGAAATGTCCATAAACAGTTTTTCTCCAGAAACTGAAAACACTGTCGACACAATTTCAGTAATCCTCACAATATGTCTGTGAGGTAGGAAGGGGCGAGGCCACTATGAAAGCATCACCCCAATTTATAAATGAAGACAAAGATGTGTGGGGAGGACAAGGGGTCCCACCAGGAACACAGGAAAACAAAGTGGAGTTTCAAACCATCCCCTGGCACTTGCAGTCCATTGAGAAGAGGCTTCTAGCTTGCTTTCTACTCTGATTTCCTCTGGAAGCATCATAGCCAGTCCTATCCATGACTAGGTGTGACTATTTAGATCTATGGACACTAATTTCCCTTGTATAGACCTGAACTAACTCTCTGAGGTAAAGGACATCAATTATTGGCATGTATTTCAGAGTGGTGAGTGTATACGTGTGTGTGTGTGTGTGTGTGTGTGTGTGTGTAACAACATTTGTAGAATAAAGATGCAGGAATCTCTTGGCCAATTCAGCAGAAGAGAAACATATTTGGTAGAGTAAGTTCTAACACAGATTTTATACAAGGGTCATTCATGAGTTTTGAAGGGAAGATGCCTCCTTGTTGCATATGACTGTGTTTTCCTGGAGGTAACTTGAAATTAACCAGAGCAAAAGCAATAACACACTCATGCACAGTGGCATGCTTTGGTGTGAAAAAAGTTCTTGCCGTGTCCTTGGTTTCTAACTTGTGAGGGTTCTCAGGCGGAAGCTGCTTCCTCTTGCCTAGGACTGACCCCCCCCCAAATATCTAATGTATACTCTCCTCAAGTGTTTCATGGAGAGCTTTGTGTCATGTGTCAAAAATGGTTCTGGCTGGTGGAGGAAAAAGTTTGTATTGCTTGTCCTTTGCTTAACTGGAGACCTGTGAAGGGGTCAGTGTAGTGCTGAGGGACAGTTGTTTAGGTCAAGCATGGCCAAAGGGCATACCCTTGCTGTTTACATAGGGAGGTCCGTGTGTTTGTGTGTGTGTGTGTGTGTGTGTTGGTTCCTATTTAGGGATATCTTAATTTCTGCAAACCCGTTTCTTACTACCCACTTTGCTTACAGACTACCTCTGAGGATTACTCTTTCTTTTTGGCACCTCTGAAGTTTAGGAAGAATTTTCCCCATCGCCTGGGATGGCTGGTTGTGGGAAGTATCCCTATTTATGGTCTCCACACCAGAACAGGATAGCATAGCACTATAGTGTTTTTCTTCAACAGAGTCACGGGGCAGGATCTGTCTGAGGAATTAAAACCTGATGGTTTCATGTTCTCTATGACATTACAGGACAATGTAATGTATTTTAAGATGTATGCTTTCCACTACATGAAATCAGGACATAAGAAGCTGGATATCAATTCAGATGTTGCAAAAGAACTTCAGTGTAGCCCTGTAATAAAGCTCTCTAAAAACACAAATATGAGGCAATTGCACGTGCCAGAAATCAACCTATCAGTCAACAAACTAAACACTTTGGAGAAAAATAAGATCGATGTTTCACTTTGTTAAAGATGAAAGGGTTTTACTGATGTGTGAGTGTCTTTTTATATCACAAGGCCATCACAATAGATCTCAGTCTCCGTGTCAGCTTTGATGTTTTGGGCTAGGAGGCTGTTTGTGGTGGCAGGTTGTCCTGGGCAAAGTAGGGGGTTTAGCAGGCCTCTACCCCCTACTCCCAGAGAAGTAGCAGCAATCAAAAATAGCCACTAGACATTTTCAAAAATCCCTGGGGGAAGAAGGAAAAAACCATTTCCTGATAGGTAATAAGTGAAATAAATGGATGGATGCCGGTCCAGAAAAAAAAAAAAAAAAAAAAAAAAAAAAAAAGACTATTTCTCAAAATCTGTTGCACAGGATTTTGAGACTGGAAACCCAGGGGTGTTCTTTTATTAAAATGAAAAAGGAGTAATGTTGGTACGGGGAAGAATGAACAGGCAACTATTGGTGTCTCCTTTCTATGGACGATTAACTGCCCCTTTTAACATTTTTTTTTTTAAATATCATATAGCCATTACCCAATATAGAGAGTAAGGCAGTGAACCCGTTGCTTTATGGGTGTGAGGTGAGAGTTCTATGGATTCATCTGAGATTTAGATATCTCTCACTGCCATGGAGAGTTGCTCCTACTTGCTTCAAGAGCGTCCTTGATGCATGTAAGCTTTTGTCCTTCTCTTCTTCCCCTACCCCTATGCTCCACATGCCTCTCCCTTTCTGTCCTTCAAACTCACCTTTCTCTTTCGGAACTGGGCTGTAACTTTTCAGAAAGCCAGCGGGCTGTGATCCCCACTGCATTCAAGTGGCCTGCATGGGGAGTGGCTGGGATCCCCACTGCCTTCAAGTGGCCTGCATGGAGAGGACAGGGTGAGAGCATGCTGAGATTGACAGCCCACTATGCTACTTTGCTCTTGCCGCTGGTCTCCTGGGCACAGCCCTCTTTCATCTTTCCTTTATCAGGCAGCTGAGAGTTGTCTGTCTGCTTGTAGGACCAGGTAGGTGTCCTGTCAGATATAGCCAGGTGAACAGTGATTAAAATGAAATCAAGAAACCTCTGCTTCCTCCACACAGGGTGATAGCCTCCAGGGATTCATTCCTTTCTCCTCACTGACAGATACTTATGTAATTTCCTACAGAGAAGTTTAAGAAATAGCCCAAACCAAAAGTTCCCCTAAAATTAAATTCCCCAACAAGGCCACCTGAGCCCTTTCCCTCAGTTCTTCCAAAGCGGGGTCCTGTGGTGGGGACTGCAGCTTCCGTCTCATGGTGACTGGCCTGGTCAGTGCAAAGGTGGCCCGTGTCAGTTGCAAGTCGGCCTCCACTGGCCTTTACAAAAGGGTTCTTTTGTACCAGAAGGGGGATGTTGCAGCAGCAGCAGAGGAGGGGGAGGAAAAACAAAACAAAACAAAAAACCAAACAAAACAATCATACCAACAAAACAGAGCTTGCGATTGTCATTCGATGAGCATCAGGTACTTGTTATTAATTCTACTGGTTAAGCACTTATAAATAAAGGACAGATACTTCTTGTCCCCAGCCACCTTTCTTTGTTAGGAGTCATCGTAGAGAGGGTTGTTGTAGTTTCCCCAGGACCCGTAGTCATGATCATCCAGCAGCCTTCCGTAGGAGGAATGCCTGTGTGAGAAGAAGATGAGATCACTTGTAGATGTGCCATCTGTGGACAAGTTACTACCCTGCAGCCTGAACCCAGGATGCTCACAGGTCTGTGGGAGGGAAAGGCATGAGACAGTCCAGCAGGATAACCCTGGACTCTGTCAGCCCCAGTTATCAACATCCGCCTAGGAGCTGGCCTGGCCCTTTCTGTTGAGATCTGGTAAGTCTTTTTCTCCTTCACCTCTAGCACAGGAGAAGGGAGGGAATGCTCCATTTCCACAGCTTCCCAGTAAAAAAGGAAGGGGAGGGAAGCTTGGGGCCCAGCATCTTGATGTAGGTCTCAGAGGCAATTTTCACGAAAGCAATATCCACACAACCAAAGGCACTATTGCTGCTACTGCTGTTCTTGGTGTTTTGTTGTCATTTATACAGTGTGTTTATATCCAGTTTTTAGTTGATCCTCAAAATCATGACTGGGATAAAGCAGTGTTTCTCTGATGAGGAAAACGGCCTTTGGGAAGTGTACTTGTTAGGCCCCACACCATCCAGCTGAACTATGTGTCAAATCCCCACCCCAACCTAAAGAGTTTTCAGAACTACCCCCCTCCCCAGTATGACTGTCTCCTTAGTCCGATGGAAACATGGACTAACAAGGGTGTTGGGCATCCTAAGGGGCTGTAGCACACTTATGATTTCTGTAAGACACTAAGGTCAGATTGCCTTCACATTTTCTTTTTTCTTTCTTTCTTCTTCTTCTTCTTTTTTCTTTCTTTGAGACAGAATTTCTCTATAGCATTTGAGTCTATCCTGGAACTCGCTGTATAGACCAGCCAGGCCTGAACTCACAGCGATCTACTTGCCTCTGCCTCTCAAGTGCTGGGATTAAGGATCTGTGCCACCACCACCTGGTACCATCACTATTTTTTAATGACCACTGGATGGCTGCTCATGTAAATGTATAAGCCAATGTCTTTCCAATGGCCCACAAAGTTACAAAGACTCTGGACCTTCTACTTTTCTGAGTTAATTAATTGTTACCAAAGGCCCTGCTCTTTCAGCTCAAGTGTATTGCTTTTTTCTGTCCTCGTACACCCAGCTCTTTTGCCTCAGGGCCTTTGCACTTACTGTTTCCTGGCTCACATATCTTCCAAAATACTATGTGATTCCTATAATTTCCTTGTAATTACTTCTCTTCTTCAACTAGACTATATGTTTCATGAGGGTAGTGGCTGTTATGTTTATTCATGGTTCTATTTCTGGCATCTAGAATATCTGGCACAAAGTAAGTCATCCGTAGTTATGTGTGGAAGACACAGGAGCTGAAGACAATACATCTTGAGCTCTCACAAAAGTGAGAGAATCTGTTCACAAAGATGGGCACTCTCCTGCAAATGGCATGGCCATTTTAAGACTAAAATGAATGACAGGATTGAAAGAGCATCACAAACACTCGGTGCCTCTGAGGTTCATGGCAGCGTGTGAATTTTTACCTGTGTCATACCCTCCCACAATGCCAGTGCCCCATCAGAGCCTGCATAGACTGTGCTCTTTGCTGGGCTGAGCTAACAAACAATCAGACTCTGGGAACGTGAAGGATAAGAGCTGAATTTAGATCCAGGAGGCTGATGTTGAACTGGAAATCATGGATGCTAAATACGGTGCAGATAAATGCACCTGGTCCCCACAGTCTTCTCACTGTCAGAGATGAAGAGTAAGCAAAACAGAAACACAACTCTAGGCACACAAGAGACACTTGCTCCACTTCCACCCGCTGCTAATACAGTTGCCCTTCCCTCCCGTAGCTTGCTGACACCAGCCAGGGACTGACAAAGAGATGGCATTTTTCCAGGACCAGCTCCTTGCTGTACTTGTTTCAGAGTTCAAGTATAGCTCCTGCAAGCTGACTCAGTGAACCTCTCTATATCCCTGGACACTTGATAATGCTCTGCAAAATAATCTGTTTATACCATCAGCCCACAATCATGTGTGTGTGGATGTGAGGAAGGGGGAACACAAGTAGCCGCTGAGACACACAGGGAAAGCAGAGGTCATTGTGGTAGGGAGGTGAAGATCATGAGCTATGTGTGGCCAACCCTCCCCTTACTTAAAAACCTCCTGTTCCAACAAATCACTAATAGGATGACTGAGAACTGGGAGCTGCCCCATGAGAAAGTAAACTCCAGGCATTCTAACACCAAAGTCCACCTTCTATTTCAGCATGACTTACTGCTGTAAATCTGGCAAACATGTCCCTAATAACCCCACACATTCATTGATAGGAGCCCCTGCTTTGCCTTGAAGATAATTTAACTTCTTGTGGCATTTTAAGCTCTTTTTTAATTTGTACATCATTACTTTCATATAATTTTTTTCTCATAAATTGTCTGTTTGGCCAATAGATGTATGTCTGGAGTAGGTTTTTGACCCCCTTGTTCCTTCGTTTATAAAATGAGGAGTTAAAAAATGCATTAAAGTTTCCAGAAGGATTCAATGAGGTAATGCCTTTTAAAGGCTTGGCACACAATAAATATTGGCCAATGCTGCTTTGTAACTTTTATTATAATGAAACTCACACAAGCCCATGCTAAATCTGCAAGCAGTGAAACACAGCACCAAACTCCTGAAACTGCCCAAGGCACAGTAATAAACCCAGTTTTTGATATTATTGTTATTTGAATCTTATAAAATATTGTGGCAATGTGAAGTCAAAGGATTAAAACCCCCGTGGCCCCAGGTTTTGCAGTCTGTGGTTAATTTAAGCACTTGGGTCAATGCTACTCCTGAGCTTGCTGCACTGAAAGAGGTATCTATTGTACAAACAGGGGAGAGTGAAGAAAAACACTAATCTTGGCTTCCATTTTTCTCCACCTTTACATTTGTACAGCGAGTGCTACTGAATGGGAAAGAAATGGGGGAAATAAGGAGAGAAAAATGGGAAATGGATCGAATCTGCAAGGTTTTGTCTTAACTCATCCAGGGGCTGAGACAAGAATCAGATATGCAGGGATTGGAGCTGGGCTTGGTGAATCTGATGTTGTTGTGGACACAAGAAATGAAACACAGTTGTGGGTATGTGTGTGATAAGGGGAGAAGAGTTAGGAAGCATTTAAACCTTTCTTTCTGGGCCAGAGCTAGTTAAGCCATGGTACATTTTGATTGGACACGGGAGCTTTCCAGATGGGCATGCACAAGCAAAGTCTAAGAAGTAAAAGAGGAAACATTTTCCTCCTACTAGCACTAGGAAAGCAGGAATTTAGATGGCTTTGCCAGTATTATTTAACGAGAGACCTGACAACAAAACCTTTTCTTGACTCTGTGGAGCAACGTTATTTATCTAATTTCAACCTGAGAAGTATTCAGTATAAGTGATGCTATTGCTGGGTCAAGGCAATTTTGTTTATGTGATTTCTCAATACGAATTGGTACCTGCCCTGTATTTTTCACTTGTTATGAACTGGTTCCACTTAAATGAACTTCTTGGGGGGTAGACTAGATCTTACTTCCTCTGTAACTGTCTGTACACTTAATGTGTTAAGCTTGATGCTATGGTTATGGGGTAAGTATTTGAAGGTGACAGTTTACATTGAGTAGCATAGAAATCAGGCAGATGTTAACTTGGTCAATACTAGAGAGGGTTCTTATGGCTTGTGATGCCACACAAAGTTGGCAAAGTGGCAGAAAAAAAAATCTCAGTAAAGAATGCTGGAGGTCAAAGGTTCCTCTTGACTTAAAGAGAGGAAGGAGAAAGACCCCATGCCACGATGTGAATTGATAGCACTTAGCTCAGTGCCCACAGTGCTCCATCAACGGCACCACCCTTCTCATCTGTGCTACTGTCCTGAGAGGGGATATATGGACCAGTCTCTTAACACATCTTCTTGTGTTTACTTTATTGTCTTCGACAATGAGTGCACGTTTCACTTTCTTTGAGCTTAAACAATACATATTTTAGAAAAAAACCTATTTTTTCAAGGGTGAATCCCAGCTCTTGGCAAAGCATCCACCTGTGTTGATGAGTGCACCCCAAGCCCTCTCTTTTGGCAGGGGAGACCCGGTTTTCAATCATCAGTGCTTGCTATGAGCTGATCAGGAAGGAAACACAGACATTAAGACAGGACTCGTTTCTGGGAAAACACTGTAGTCATTAGCCTTTAGTAATTAAGTCCCAGACTCGATGACTTCCATTAGCAAAGATGTCTGCTGCAGCTGTCACTGTCTCCTCTTTTCGTTCACACTGGTGGCTCCAGATTTTTCATTGTCACACACCTGCCTGGCTCCTTTCATTGAAAACTTAGTCTAAGGGACCCTACTTTGGAAACTTATGGACACCTTGACCAACTAAGTACACTTAAATACCTGTCCTTAGGGACCTTATATTCTGAGATGGGGACATAATAGACATGTTACAAATAACTATGTGGTAGGTGGTGGTAAGTGTAGTGGGGAAAAATAAAGCAAGTTGTAAGGTGGGGATTGCAGTTCCTAACGGTGCCCAGGGAAGGTCTCCTGTAGGCACCATTTGAGAAGACCCCTAAGGAGATGAGGGATGAGTTCTGTGGATGTCTGGGACACATCCTAACAACAGAGGTGGGAATGAGGGCAAAGGTCTTGGGGACAGGAACACAACACATCTGTGTTGTATCAGCCAGGTCCCTATTGCAAATCAAAGCAACTTTTCATATTGAAAGTGCCAATTCATGCAAAACTTGCAGGCAGCAGTGACAGTGGTGTCCATTAGGCCTTCATACAACATCATCTAAGGTCAGTGATTTGCATAACTGTCTGTCTAAGTTAGAACGTGGACACTCTGGGGCATGGTTTAAAGCTAAGACTATTGAGGCCACACGGGCCAGGGTTAGTCAGCCACAGTTAATATAGCTAGTTAATGGCAAAGTGCCACAACTGGGGGCCTTATCAGTTCTGCCTCTTTCTACCAAGGTCCCAATGATGAACACATTTCCAAATACTATTTTCTAAATGTTCTTTCATAGTCTGTTTCCTTTAGCTATTATTTTCAAACATAAAACCTTCGGTAGCCAACCTCTTTCAGTTTTTACAGTTATTATCTGTGAGACACCATACCACTGTGAGAGCATCACCACAGGTGAGGGCCAGAGACCTCGCCTCTGTCCACAGACTCAGCATGGAGAGTTGAACAGTGAAAGTCTGTGTTGCTTAAATAAGTGGTTCCACTTGCTCACCCCTACATCCCTACAGGTAAACCAGCCTCTAAGATTACTCTTGCTGTTGACCAAATTTAGTTCCTGGCTGGGATACATCATTAATTCCTGAGAAGCAAGTGGAAGACAGCAGGAAGGTGTATCCAGAAACTTGGTACAGCCAGGGCAAGTAGAGGGCTCCAAGAAGAGGCCTCTCTAGAGCCAGCCACATGGGAATTCAAAAAACTGAATGAGCCAAATACCTCTAGTTTGTTCAAAGTCATAGAGGCATGAAGGGACAGGACTGTACATGCATAAGACCTCCACAGTAAAGTATCTCTTAGAAGTGTCAAGATATAAGGATAAAGCAGAATTATAAGTATGGTCCTTGGACCACCAGCTTTGGTATCCTTGGTGAGCTAGCTATAAATGAAGTTGTAAGGACTCCATCCAGACCCAATCAGAATCAGGGTCAGAGGCCCTGGAAATCATTTGTGATATGACCCTCATCCCCACTGGCAATTTTATTCAGCAGAGCCCAGAAAACCTCAGAGGTGTGAACCAAATAAACTAGATACCCAGAACTCCAAAAGCTAATCTGAAAATATCCAGGATGTAGATAACAAATTCTAAAATATCCTGGCCTTCACAGCTGGCTGGGGCTAGTCATTAAACCCAACAATAAGCAGAAGCCATCTGCAGTCACTGTGAGACACAAAGCAAGATAGCTAATCACTAACAAAGACGTGAAGAGCCAGGCCCTGTCTTGTCTGAAAACGGAGATCACATGTATTTTGTGAAGGGTCACCAGCACACCTAATCACAGCTTCATCCACTTCTGCAGATGTCGGCTCTTGTGTGAGGAGATCTCCTAGATGAGCAGATTTGAGCAATTTAAACAAAACAACTGACTTCCACCACACTTCAATCATCACTAATTAAAGACACCCTTCCACAAGAGGTAGGGAGGGGCTCTGCTTCCCATTAAATTTGCAAATGAGCCTTGGAGTAGAGATGGCCTGAGAGGGTTTCTGCTCTAATGTGTAACACAAATGCAACCTCATTAACTAACAGTATTACAGGGAAGCTGCCATACAACACACAGTCAAACTGCCCAGCGACCTTGTCATCCTTTCCTTTCCTCTCTTCTCTTTCTCCTGTGAATCCTTTGTGCCCACCAAGGATATAGTCATTCTTCCAGCCTCATGTTGGAATATACCATCTCACTTGGCATCACATGACATGCTCAGTTCTGAGAAGGATGGCTGTCACAGCATTCGACTTCTCTCAGTGGCTCCCTGCAGCCTCCTCACTGAACATGTGCAGGCATCCCAATTTAATGCCCCCCATAAGCTGGAGTTGCATGTTTCATTATAGTCACATTTTACAAAGGAAGACAGTGTAGACAGACTGAGACACTTGTTCATGGCTCCTGCACTACTACCATGCTGCGGTCTCTTTGTACATCCTCACACTAAGCTGACAGCCACAGTAAAAAAAGAAAAAAACAGGCCAGAGTGGTGCTGAGCATGAATGCCAAGCTCCACCCCGCCACACACACACATGAAACTGCTGCTGGTCAAGATGGGTCCATAACAAGAGAGCTCTAAGAAGTTCAGGTAGGTCAATTGTATAAGCCACATCCTATGATGACTCAGGTTAATAAAAGATACAGTTCTCTAGGCAGCAGACCCTGTGATGAAACTGGAGGTCATAGGCCACTGGAGAACAGAAGTGTGAAAACAGATGGCTAATGAGTTTCCAGATGCCTTTGGAGGAAACGAGCACTTGGGGAGAAAGGTAAAGGCACTGAACCCTGTCAGCAGAGCTCACAAGGTGCACTGTGTTTGGGAGATGAGGCTGCCTTTTCCAATGGCTTTGCACACACAGGAACATTGGCTGTGCCAGGGCTGTAGCCTGTGGGGACAGGTCATATGCTAACAGTATGGGATTTCAGTTAGTAGCCAAGTGATAAGAGTCTGACAGATAAGAGAACACTTGCATGCTATTGTGTTTAGAAATATGGGGTGATAGAAGCAAAACAAATTTCTAGGCAAGATGAAGTGTAGTATTATACACATGTAGGCACACATATGTGCACACACAGAGAGACACATATACATATAATACACACACACACACACACACACACACACACACACACACGGGGAGAGTCAGGCATCAATGGAGTTGACTATATTTTTTTGATAAAGGATCAATTAGAGGTATTTTCCAAGAATCTGGCCAGATAATACTTGCCTAAGACTCATGAAAATAAACAATTGACCCCCCCAACCAAATGTAACGGGGAAGTAGGAAGGGGCTTTCCTTAGGGAGTTTCTAGTGTATAGATGTGACTAGCTTATCCTTAAGTTTACTGTGCCAAGTGTGGGCAGATGAACACACAAGCAGTTCCCTTATGCTCACACTACTGTGGACCATCTCAATTTGGAAAAGCAGAAATTCAGTTTTACTCCCAAATGTATCCAGTGTTATGACTGGGGAGAAAAATAGTTTAAAAGATGGGGAACCAGCATGGAACCAAACCAGGACCCCAGACCATGGGTGTCAGTGGGAGGCCTGGCCAATCTATGGGGCCTCTGTAGTGGATCAGTATTTCTTCCTAGTATACGAATGGACTTTGGGAACTCATTCCCAATGGAGGGATACTCTCCCAGCCTAGATACAGAGGGGAGGGCCTCGGTCCTGCCTAAGTTGATGTGACAGGCCTCACCCTCCCTGGGGAGTGGATAGGGTGTGGGATGGGGAATTGGGGGGGGAATGGGAAGATGGGAGGGAGAGGGAACTGGGATTGGCTTGTAAAAATAAGATTGGTTTTAATTTAAATAAAGATTATTAAAATATATTTGTAAAATAAAGAAGAGAATAGCATTTTATGTGGTTTTCATCAGTGCACAGATGTAATGCATGCTCGTTTTCTATGTGTGATGGCAGGATTCTGTTGCTTCACTGAGGTGATCCCATTGTTGCATGCTCGTTTTCTATGTGTGATGGCAGGATTCTGTTGCTTCACTGAGGTGATCCCATTGTTTAGAGAGATGCTTGCCACATGACTGGTGATCAGTAAATGTTGTGTATGTGTATTTATCTCTCTCTCTGTGTGTGTGTTTGTATGTATGACTATGTTACCAAGATTCTTTCCAGCTTACCCTTATGATGATGATGGCAGAAGGACTTGCTCTTGGCACACAGCATCCTTTCATTTTTTCAATATGCCCATCATTCTTCACAGGTGAGGGAGTGAGGGCTAATGATTTGCCATAACAGGGACAGGCTGCTATAAAATGGCAGAACTGGGACTTGAACTAACATCCCCCAGCATCTAGAATCTGAATATTCAATTACCATTCAAGCCAGCAGAAAGGCAGTGTTTGTTTGAAATGGTAAATCTGAATTCTTGCTTAAAGTCAAGGCAGAGTCCTTTAGCTGATCTTAGCATCTTTTTTTGGTATGTGTGTGTGGTGAATATGGCAAGTAGGATGACATTCATGCCAAGGTCATGGCTTTTTGGTGTAATAGTTCTGTAGAACAGCACTGTTAGTGATTTGAAAAAATGATTATAATTTATCTGTAAGTTCCTCTGGCGGGGGAAGGGACACATTTTTAGCATACTCTTTGTTACAAAGTAGCAATGAAGCTACTTAACTCATAAATACAAAATATAGCAGTAAACTAGTAGTTAAACTAGAGCGGCACACCACATGATTTATAAAATTAAGTTTGCTATTCAAAGAAATTCAGACTTAATGAAGACAAAGTTTTGTTGTGTGTTTAGTCTGAAGGCACTGTCTGTGTGTTTTTATAAAGGCTTTTGGACATGAATGACTCAGGCCTTTTTGTTCCTCCTTTTCCTTGAAAACTGTCCTCTTCTGTCTTTGCACCCTGGAGGGAGGTGATGCTCTCATTCCTGACACCTTATTAGATTGATCAGATGTCAAGTGGTAACAAAGATGGGGTAATAGAAGGGAAGGAAGAGGGGTGAATTCCCTGGTGGGTGCTGGGCTGGCGTGACACTGGAGATGAGGGGACTGATGAGGGGATGTGTCCTTATAGGGGACAAACACGGGGATAAGGTAGGAGCAGCAGATGCTCTGGGAGGAAAGAACATAGCTATGGTGTAAAGAAGTAAGACAGGAGTGTGTGTGTGTGTGTGTGTGTGTGTGTGTGTGTGTGTGTGTGCATGTGTCTAATTATGTGTGTCTGTGTGTGTTTGCATGGTGTGTGTGTGTGTGTACCTGATGTGTGTATATGTGTATACTGTATGAATGTATGTGCATATGTCTATGTATAATGTCTGTGTGTATGCTTGTATGGTATGTGTCTGTGTATTTGATATGTGTATGTTTGTATCTGATGTGTGTATATGTGTATGTATATATGGTATGTGTGTGTGTCTATGTCTAATGTCTGTGTATATGTATATATGATATACTTGTGTGACTTTGTCTAATGTCTGTGTGTGTCTGTATGGTATGTGTGTGTGTACATGTGTATATGGTATGTGTGTGTGTACCCATGTCTAATGTATGTGTGTGTGTTTGTGTATATGGTGTATGCACACGTGTGTGTATGCACACAGTACATGTGATGTGTACTCTTATCTTTGTCACTTACTTTTCCAAGTTTCACCTCGGTCTATTTTTGAGCTTAGCCAAGAGACCAAGGCTCATGCAGCTCATATATTTATGGAGTAAAAGACAATAATCAAGTGCAATATATATGAAAAAATATAACAAACGTTGATAGTACTGGGGATGAAAGCAATGAAGAACAGAAAGGATAAATGCCAGGGCCTAAAACCCGAAAGGAAAGTTCTCCGAGGAAAGCAGGAGTTTCAAATGAAGCAGCGGGGATGGGGTAGCATGGGAGACCAAGGCCAGGGAGTCAGGGTTGGCATCTTGAGAACTGAAGGGGAGCCTGAGCTGGACTGAGATGCAGTGGGCAGGGCCAGGGCTGAGTGACCCCTAGGTCAGCCCAAGGAGCTAAAATCTCATAGAGACCCCAGACTCTAGGTAAATCTTGTCCTATGACATCAGCATGCCACATACTCAGTGTTTCATTCTACAAACTGTCCACCCCTAGACTAGATGTGAGGGGTTAGTTTCCTGGCCATGTTCACTTCCTTGCCTGTGTTTCTGAGGGATGAGATGCCCATCACAAAACAAGCCTGTTCATCCTGAAGCCTCACAAATGGAATCTTGTTCTTTCCAAGGAGGAAGAGGTGTCTCACCTGATCTTTAGATATGCTGCAGCTCCAAACACCAACAACACCACGGCGATGACGGTCACGGTGATGGCAGCGATACTGCCTGTGAAGGAGAAAAAGACCAGAAAAGACAATGAAGGAGCTAGTCCGGTGACTTGAGAGTACATAATACCTAATCATGTCTCCTCTGAAAGAGGAAAAAGATATTTACCTCAGACCATTCTGATGGAAGTTAGAACTAGATAGAACAAAAGCCAGAACTTCAATATTGTTACTGAACTTAAAACAAACAAAAAAGTGTGGTTCAGTAAATGGTTAATATTTCTTTTAGCATTTATTGTGACTTGCTGGATGTGCTGGAATACAAAGGACAGTACACAATAACATCTCACAGTCCTTTGAAGAATGACAGGGGTCAGTTACCAGCACTGCTGTCTGCAGAGGAGAAGATGTTAAGTCTCCCAGTGTCTTCCTTTTCCTGTTTTGTCGGGTGCCCTTGTGAAATATTGGGAGGAAGTTATCCATTCAGGTACCGCTATGAACTAATGCAGCTGAATTTTTAATAAACTAGAACCACACAGCGGTTTCAGTGGTGTCCACTTCAAAGGGGTCACTTTGGTAGGGGATGTGTAGATTTCATGGATGTCAGCAGATCAATGCAGCTGAAAAACAACAATGCTCTTCTCTTGGGGAAGTTCGGCCAGCTTCCATGTTCAAACAGGAGATTTGGATTATAGGGAATGAAGTCGTTTGGTATGCAAAGTAGGGTCAGTTGTTCAGGTAACACTTGTGTTGTCGTTGTTGCAGCAACATAGTTATAAAGGAACACAAATGCTTTGTGCTGTAGCTTGAAATTTTGTTCTTAAAGCAATATTAATGGGAAGGTGAATAGACAGACTGACAGAACAATCCTTCAGGCACGTGGCCCTACAAAAGTAAGCATCCTGCCTCTGAATATATCTTTGAAGCATAGCACTCTTTCTGTATGAGTTTTGGGCTAATAATACATGTACTTCTATTCTGCCTTAGAAGTATTAAAGATCAATTAGATTCTTGTGAGTAACCATGATTGCCCATGTGACCAGGAGCTATTTCGTCAACTGGATTGACTTGTATGTTCTGCTCATCTCACATGATTTTAATGCAGGTAAATGAGATGCCACACACACCAATTTGAAGAATTGTTCAATGCATGATCCTGGACCATTTCCTATCTCTTGCACATGAATCTTCCCCACATTCTTCAAGATTTATTAATTGTAAATTATTTGGCATCTCTATTATGTTCACCTTCCTTCCATGAATGGCTTGTGCTTATTACTTTCTCCCTCATCTCCTCTACCGAAAGAAGTAGGGCATAGACAAGAAGCAAAGCTACTTCTTAACTCTTTAGCAACCCCCCTAAGGTTTTAGGGGAAAGGCTACATTGGGGATCTACATTTCCAGTGGTTACAGACAAGAGCCAAAAGTCATTGCTATCATGAAGACAATGAGAAGAGCTGGGTGTGCTCCTGGAGACCGACCATATCACCCATTTCAGAGCTTGTGCACTCCAGAACAACTGGCATGCCCATTTCTTCACTTTTAGAAGGCTTTTGAGCCAGATGAGTGTAATCGTCACTGTGATTATCTCTCTTTTTATGACATTAGGTAAATTGTGGTGCTGATTGCTGAGATGCACAGATCTGGTAGAGTGGAGAAGGCCAGAAGTCAGATGCACTTATGAAAAACCTCCACTCTTGCTTTGAAAGGCAGCCCTTAGTTTCTTGGCCTCCAAACTGAGCTGAAATTAGAACAATTCAAAGTTCAGGGGAGCCTCTTAAGAGTTCTGCTGTGAGCTTTCAAAGGGAGGGCTAGAACCGCAAGGTAAGCTGAGGGGATATTGGACAATTAGAAAAGATGCAGTCATTGCAATTAGGAGTAGTTTATAAAAAACTGACCTTTTAATTTAATCCCCCTCCCAAAAGGGTAAGGAATATAGCTGACTCCACTAAAGGACTCCTAAACCACCCTAAGGATAGCTTAGTGTAGGACACCATAGGTTTGATCTTCGGCAGGGTATCTCCCCTAACTCTAAGCACCTGGATGTCTTCCAGCCCTGCCATTTACCTGGTTTATTTATATACCACCTCCTTTTAAAATAAATCGGGCAGTTCCCCCAACCCAAGTGCTGTTCCTTTTTGTGTGGAGACAGCAAGTGACAGAACCCTACTTCTTCCCTACATCATCGTGGCCATACAGTGCCAGGAGCAGTTCTGTGACCACAGGTGACATCATCCTCATTGTCAGAGATGGAGGCTACAGGTGACATTTTACCTGGTAGTCTCCTGGGGGGGACACTGAGCCCTTAGAGAGTTGGCTCCACTGATGTGAAGCGAAGGGTATAAGGTAAAACAGTTTGTGATGAAGTTTGGGATCTTTCCATGAGATGTTGGGTCACCCACTGGCTGTTTGAAAAGAGAGGCACACTTTCCCTACCTCCACCCCCACCTCCATCTCCAAACCCAGGAGCTGGAATCTTCTGGAAGGAGATTTAGTCTGAGTCCAGAAGATCCTGTGTTCTGAGCCTTCCCTGGCTTGAGAAACTGCACTTGGAGGGCTTGGTGATTGTGCGTGTGTGTGTGCGCGCGCGCGCGCGCGCGTGTGTTAAGCTCCTGTGAGCCCTGCTTTCTGTGGCACTAAAGGGGCTTTGGATTTTTTCTTTCCTTCTTTCTTTCTTTCTCTCTTTCTTTCTTTCTTTCTTTTTTCTTTCTTTTTTTTTTGACCTGTGCAAACAAATGCTGTTCACCCAATTTTTGTTTAACCTGGAATTTCCCTTGTCATTTTATTCTCCTCCCCCACCCCAAGATGAGACTTGGAAAAGAAAGAGGAGGAAGATTTGGTTGTGGGAACAATTTTTCTCATAAGGAATATACAGGACCTCACCAGCTATGTGCTGGGAAGGGGTGTGTGGAAGTTTGCTGGCATTTTAGTTCTTCCTCCTTGGGATCCATTATTTACAGACCAGATGTGACTCATGCCATAAAGCTGTGGGATGGGCAGACATTGGAGAATTGGAGGAAATGTATCTTCATATTGCATAAGCCAAGGTACAAGACATCCCCCTGTGCTAGTACATTGTACGGTGCCAACATGTTCTGCCTACCCGAAGGGCTCTTGAAGACCCAGAAACCAAAGCCTCCTTGAAGTTCATGCCACCCCAAAGCCTGGATTTCTCAGAGTACCCTTCTTGTCACTTTCATAATGGCTAGAGTGAGAATAAAGGGGCTCAAGGATTAGCATGGCTTCTGTTTCTGCAGGTGAATTACTTTGGGCCAGCCCTGAACCAAAAGGGTTAGACCGCTCATTTAATTCTCTTTCTGAGCTGAACGACACACTCCCGTTCTATAGATGAGGAAGTTGAGGCCAAGAAAGGTTGAGATCTTGATTAGAGTTATACATTTGGTAAATCATGGAGCTGAGTAGCATCTGAATCCAGACTTTATTTCACCTGCCTTTTGCACTGTAATCACCACCATGCTAGTTACTTCCTATAGCCCGTTCCATAGACTCCAACTCTTGTCTTCTTGGTTCATTTGTTTAGTTTGTTTTTGCTTTTATTTCCCCTTAGGACATAACTAAATATCAAGGCTTCTGAGATATTCCCCCTGATGGACACTCTTGAGTAACTGACAGTGTGCCTCCTGCTTTCAAACACGGGATTGTGTTTTTGAGCTTCCTCCGGCAGATCCTCACCATAGCCATCTTGCATCGTTTCCCATCCTTTGCATAATTTTAACACTTAACAATTTCCTTCATTGTCGAGTCACTCATTGTAATATTGGCAGGAAACATGACAACTGGAAGTTTTGACCCCAGCCACTGTACCAAGGACATTCTTGAACACAGGTTTTGTACTTATTCATCCTGAATCCTCTGGTCTAGGTCTTTTCCAAGCACCCTACCTCTAGGACTCCATCCCGCCCCACCCTAGACTGTCACCCTCCACACTATTTAATGGTGAGTCTCCATGGATGGCCGTAGGGGTTGGATGGAAGAGAGTTAAACTAAAACGACATGCCCCTGCTGAAATATGGTCAGGCACTATTCCCTTTGTTGGTGCCCAGAGGCAGTCCTGGAATAAACATTTTAAGGGGCCTCTTTCTCCATGCTTGCCTCTAACCCACAGATGTGTGAACTTTCTTATTGTCTCAAATTCAAGGGCTCTCTGGCCACATCAGGTCTACCTCCTGTATCACTTAACCCTTAAGTTCCCACTTTCAGAATTTTCTCCTTGAGTGGATTCCCCACCCCAATAAATATGAAAGAAGTCTTTCATTTGATGTTTCTGTTGGGAATATTTCCCAAATATACCCCAAATGAAAATGCTAGGATGTGATAGGGTGGATCTAAACACCCTGTGAATACACTTGGCCAGAGCTATTACAAGTGTTGAGAGAACAAAGGCTGGAACAGATAATGGGGGAGTGTCCAAGGATGAGCAAAAGGAGAGTGCTTAGCTCCTGTCCATTGTTTTGACACGTGAGCCACACAACCTGAGAATTTAGTTCATATGTGTGAGCGCTTGACCCAGGTCCTGGGTGTGTGCACACACTCCTGCTGTATTTGAGAAGACTTGTTAACAACTCTCAACTGTTCTTCTGTATTATCATGCTTTCCTTCCTTCTTCCTGGTTCATAAAGTCAGAGAGCTATAGACAGGAACAGGTGGCCACTTCAGAGTGTGGCTGCTCCTTTACTGAAGGTCATCAGGAACCCAGGGGCACTTTGCTTTGAGTTCTTACTCTTTCAAAGTGTCTGTCTGTGGGTGTGTTGGGGGAGGGAGTGAGTACCAGGATGGAACTTGTGCCTTGAATTTCCATTTGTCATGGTAGGCTCTTCCATCTTTGCAGGAGTGATTCCTTCCTCCTAATATCAATGATAATAATAGCAGCAAGCAGTGATAGTACACACCATAGCAACTAATGCTTTCCTAAACTTAACTCTGTAAGCTTCAGTATTTCAATGCATCTATCCCCCGTAAGAACTCTGTAAACTAAATACTTTTGCTTTACAGATGGAGAAACTGAGGACAGAGGTGTAGGGCCCCATTCTATGTTGGTAACTAGAAGGACCGGTTACAAAGGACATGCTGGCTTGGAATCCATGCTGCTATCCTCTAACTGCTCCTGTCACCTTTACTGGAGTGCTAGAACTGGACCAGGCATTAGCTCAAGATCAAACCTTTGCTCTGGATATCTTATCTGCCTTCTGTTAGCTTTCTGGAGTCAGGTCTAATTCAGAACTGTACGGTAATTTGGATCCTCTATAGGCACTGTGAGGATGAGTCAAAGTGTAGTAACAACTGGAAATTAAATAATCCTGCATACATGATGACATTTCTCTGGTGGTGACATGTGTTGCTGAAGCTTCCCACAGTCGTTTGGCCCCAAATGCTATATTAATTATTGAACTTCTTGGACAAATGTCTAGGGCTTCTTTTTGGCTAGCTCTGTCTTAATTATAACCCATTTCTATTAATCTAAGTATTTCCGCATGGTCTTGACTTACAGGAGATTGCCTGGACCTGTTACTTCTTTGGCAGGCTACATGGTGTCTCTCTCTGTCCACATTTCCCAGAAGTCTCCTCTTCCTAGTTCTGCCTGCCTTCCTGCCTCATTGGCCAGACAGTGTTTTATTAGTCAACCAATAAGAGAAACGTATATATAGAAGGCCATTTCCTATCAGATATGTGTATTGGGAAGAGAACTCATTAGAAGCAGTTACAAGTCACAGGACAGTAAGATAGGAGAATCCATGGCACTGGTTTTGAGTGTACGTGTGTGTATGTGTGTGTGTGTGTGTGTGTGTGTGTGTGTGTGTGTGCATGTGTTTGTGTGCTTCTCAAAACAACTGCCTGCCTGGCTGCTAAATGTGCAGGGCAGTAGTCATCTCACAGCATCCATGAGGGACTGGTATTATAATCCTCTGTAGACACAAAAACCCAAGACATTCAAGTTCCTTATAGAAAATGTAAGAGCATTTGCAGATACTCTATGCACATTTTCCATATACTGTAAATTACCTTTGGATTATTTAGTATAACCAGTCAAGTGTATACGTTATATAAATAGCCATTAAATCACATTGTTTAGGGGAAAACGACAAGAAAAGTATTTGTTCATGTTCAATAAGACACTTTGGTTGTTCAAAACTGTACAATAGAGGATGAGTGGGTAAAGAAGGCTGAAAATTGACCAAAACAGGGGTCTCTGTCATCTGTTTGGTGGTGATAGAGGTGATAATGATGGGGTGTGTGTTGTGAGTGGGATGAGATGAGGGAGTGAAAACAATCAGTCCTTGATCCTCATATAGAACCACTATATGGATGGTACCTTTGTGTTACTGAAGGTCATGCTGACTTCTGGCCATGGGTCCTGCTTGACTCTCACTCCTTTTCCTCCCTTACTCTACTCCAGGCTGTGGGAGTTAAATTTGTTTCCTTGGTTGTTTTATAATCTCACAAGGCTCTTTTGGATGGACTCCTGACTCCCCTCCCCCCACCTTGATCTAGGAATGTGGGATACAGAGAGCTTAATGCCAGTGGCTTGCCAAGGCAAGCATTGGTGTCTGGGAACCACACAGGAGAGTCCAGGTTTGGATTGGTAGATAGGAAGTTAAGTAGGGAGGTAGGCAATGCCAAACTTGATATTTCTACCTGTAACTGAAAGAGATGGGTCTGGAAACGTTGGAACAAGTCTTGAGAAGAGGTGAGAATGAATCATTTCTCTGGGTGGGAAAGATTTGGGCAGACAAGCTAATCCTTGCCTTCTGCCACTAAAGCCTCTGGGAAGAATAGACAGAAGGAAGTGTTTTGTGAATTAGCACAAAGGGAGGGGACTTTCACTGGGATCTTTATAGCCAGTCTTTTCACTTCCTGAACTAGGAGAAGGAGTAACCTTCCCAAGGTCATTTGGTTCACAGAACTGAACTGTGTCTGCATAAGAAGGTGTAGTGGAAATTAAAAAGTGTCGTGAAAGGTCACTGAGAACTCTGGAGGTCAGGGATGGTGTTGTGGGAAGGCGAGGGAACCCCAGAAGCATTCTGGGAAGAGGCACACAGCCTTTTGTTTCCCCAAGAACCTTCTTACACCTAAACTCAAAGGATAGATCTACCTCGAACCCCATTTTTCTAGATGTCTTCTCTTACTCTGGCATAACTGAGATTGACATCTGTAGCTGTGGCTAGTTATGCATATTTACACCCAAGATACAGGCATGAGATGTATTGTTAAGGTGATGAGACATGTGTGTGGGTTCTGCCTGCTCTCAATTGGAAATCTCTCATAGCCAGGAATACCAAACCATGCTTCTTTATTTGCCTAGGCCTAAAATAAGAAATTTATAAAATTATTCTGATCTCCTCTGAAATATAGCTAATTTATTATTAATCCATTAAAATTAATAACTTTTGGAGTATCCACGGATGTGTGCATACTCATGTGTATGTGTGTGTGCATTTGCTCACATGTGGGTGTAGAAGTCAGAGCACAGCTTTGGTTATGGCTCCTCAGGTGTCCACCCTGCCTTGTTTGACAGTGTCTCTCACGTGGATCCAGGGTGCACTAATTAGATGAGGTTAGCCGGCCAGTGAGCTCTGGGACCTGCTTGTCTCTTCCCCACTACACTGAGAGTACAAACATGCAGCACCATGCCCTTTGTTTTAGGGGAGTGCTCAGACTTGAACTCAGATCCTCAGGCTTGCACAAAAGCACTTTACCAGCTGAGCCATCTCCCCAGCCTGAGAGATGGTTTGATCACACCTCTACTCTCAGTGCTGGGAAGGCAGAAGATGGCTGTGTCCCTGGTTCACCAGCAAGCACTACAGCCACATAGGTTAACTTCAGCTTCAGTGAGACTGCCTGTCTTGAAAGCTAAGGTGGAAAGTGACCGAGAAAGACACCTGAGTCTCACCTCTAGCTTCCACACAGTGTACACAGATGCATGTGCACCCTGTGCGTGTACACACACGAACACGCACACACCTATACTACACAGATAAATAATAGATAAACACTTTGCTGCATAATGCATACAGCTAAAAATAAAAGCAGAAAGGTTAGTCTTGGCTACAATGGTAAATGCCATGAACTACACACCCCAGTGTCATTTCCTCTCAGCTTTTCTCCCTCGTGGGAACACAGCGCTGTACTCACTGTAAGGCAGTGTGGGGCACAGGCTCGCAATTAATGAAACCATTTCTGGCAGTTCTCCGTTACCATGGTTTTAAAGTTTCTTCGCTTCACTTACAATTACAGTCTTTTCCAACGCAGATGGGCCCTCCTTCTCACTTGGAATTTATTTTAACTACCTGTTTAGATTGCCCAGTTTCAGCTCTCCTTTGACATCTGTAACATGAGCTACCTGGGGTTTCTGAGAATAGCAATGATCTTGCTTATTCCTTTCTCAATGCACAGTGCTGCCTAAGCTGATTGCCACACAGCAACCCCGGGGCTGTCAGGAACACAGCTCACATTTAGTTGGCCAGAGTGGGAGTTCCACACCCTATCTACAGGAAATGAGGATTATTAAGGACTAGCCTGGGGTCCTCAA
Source organism: Phodopus roborovskii (assembly GCF_943737965.1). Lineage (NCBI taxonomy): Eukaryota > Metazoa > Chordata > Mammalia > Rodentia > Cricetidae > Phodopus > Phodopus roborovskii. The sequence continues at coordinate 12,358,266 of NW_026126525.1, forward strand.
CTCCCAAGTCATCTCTGTGAACATTGCTGAGGGGATGATATATTGCAGGAAGGATGCCACCTTGTCTCCAGGAACACTGAGAGACGAGGATTGTGGCATTGTTGCAATCTCTATAATAATAAATGCGAAGCTTGGCTATGAGTAAAACCATACTGAAGGAAATAATAAGATGGGAGAGACCTCCAGTTGAACTCGTCCAGTCTGCCAGGTGCAGACCCCTGTCCCTTTTGTTAGGGCAACTTTCCACTCTGGAAATCTCCCTGTTCACAGGATACAAGCAATCATGTAAGGCCATTGTCAGAGCCTGAGGTACAGTCCTCCCCTTCTGCCAAGTAACATGCATGTTTATTGTTTTTAATTATTTCTGTTTCAGGTCACTTATCCCCTGGGTCAGTCTCCCAAACAACGTTGGGTGAGGGCAGTGACATCAATGTAATTATAGTAATCCCAAGGAATCAGGGATCTCCTAAGAACCATTAGTTAAATTCAGCCTTGTCCCCATGTAATTAATCACCAAGGCCCCATAGGGCCTGCTTTCAGACACTATATTTACCAAGTTTAAATTTTTCCCAGACTCAGGCCTCTGAGGCTTTTCAGTTAAAAACACTGGAAAGAAAACCAATTTCCCAACTGTGATGCAGGTTAGAGGCGGAGACGGCTCCACTCCTTACCAGTATGCCTGTTCCTCGCTTGTTTCCCCCTACTGCCCCAAGATCACTCTTTTCAGCCAGAAAACTCCAGCTAATTCATTGTCTACCCCACTCCCTTTGATTTCCCAAGTGAAAGTGTTACTATTGGGGGGGGGGAGCGATTATTCTCCTTCCTGATATTTGGATTATCCTTTTCTGTATTGTACTAAATACAGGTACTTACATAGGCTTTTATTACCTCAGACTCACTGTGAGTGTCCCTTTGGGAGTCTTAAAGTGTTTTATAAACATTCTAAGATTTCAAGCTAAGAAAACCAGTCTAAAAGAGGCTGAGCCAGCAGTAGCCACCCCTAAAATTAAGAATCTAAGTGTAATAATAGAATCTGACCTCTTTAACTTCTAACTGTACCAGAAGAATTTTGTGCAGTTGTCTCAGTCTTAATTAGAATTTTACAGAATAGGTACAGTTCTGTGTGGCCTCATCTTGAAGGTGATGTCCCGTGGATAGACCAACTTACCTAGGGTCTCTTGGATAGCAAAAGGCACTGGAGAGATCTGAGCCAGGAGGTTTCATGGTAGACTTTGTACCATCACCTTGACTTGCTGCAGGCCACCTTTGAAGTTACTCCACACTGTCTCCAAAGGGAAACATGCTAAGAGTGTCTGATGGCTAACTTCCACCAACTTAGTGAAATTCTTTTTCATTTTAGCATAAAACTCATCTTTGTCTTTAAGCCAGTGGTCTACTTCTTGAAGACCATTTATCTAGCCATGAATGTAAGATACTGCAAAACTGTCATCTGTTATAACCAACATTATTTTTCCTGGGATTGAGGGAGCAGGCATATTAAGGACAATATCAATTCAGCATCACTTATAAGATTTGCTTACACAATAGTCCCAACTCAATCCCCTGGAATAAGATTTTTAGATTTGTTTTTTTCTGACAAAGTTGATGGATAGATGATGACCTGCACTCCATTTCCTGGACAGCTCCTCTGTAGCTAAAATGGCATGCTCTCCTGAGTTAAAACAGCCTAAACATCCAGAATAGAGAAGAGGTTGGACCAAACCAGCAGACTGCAGGTTTCTTAATAGCACTATTTGGGTTTATATGCTAACTTTCACTTTTTCAGTGTAACATTTTCAAAACCACCTTTCACCTATCACTAATGAAAGTAAAATCTGAATAGAAAAGAAAAATTGCTCCATGGAGACAGAAATTCTCCAAATATAATAAAAGATGGTGTTGGGACAATTAAAATATGTAATGGTTGTCTTGTTACTGGATGACAATATAAATGTTAAATAGCTGGTTTTATTACCTTGACATATATTTTTTAAAGGGTATCTTAGAAATACTTCAAAATCAGATTAAGGTTTAAGTAGTGAAGGTAAGTCAAAGGAGAAACAAATGATTGTGTTTTAACTGAAATAGCATCTGATAGTCAGTCAGAGTGCATTGGGAACTAGCAAGATTTGAAGGTTAGCAAAAAGAATCCAGCCCACAAGAAGGAAGTGCGAATGTAGTTCATAAAAACATTCATAGCAGCCAACGCTCACCGTAAGGCCCAAAGTGGGCATCAGGCAAAAAAGAGGTACGTTAGGGGTGGGAGAGGATAGATACCCATCATGGCAGCAAAGGGCCCTTGAGATGGTCTGTGGTCTTGAGAGACTCCAGAGGTATCTTTGTATACACAGGTGAAGGTGTTCAATTTTTTTCACTTTCAATTCAAAACTCACTTAAGAAAATGTGTCAGTTTCTACATAAAACCAAACAACCTATTCATTGACTGAGTATTTATTGAACACCTACCCTGAGCTAGGCACAGTTAAGTGTTGGGAATATATTTTTTGTGTCAAAACGGACAGTTTCACCCTATCCCCATGTATCTTGAGAGGCAGTGATGGCAATCAGCCAAGAGCCACACAGCTAAGTATGTCATCCTACTGTGGAGAAGGGATACAACTGAGCTGTGGTAAATGATAACTGAAAGGTAAGCATTGGATTGGAATTAACATAGGAAACAGCTGTAACAAGTGATGTTGAGCTGAAATTCCCGGACTGAATTGGAGTGAGGTGCTGGAGAAGGTTCCAGAAAGAAGCATTGTGTAGATGATGGCTCTGTCATGAGGAAGCCCAGCAGACTCATGAGCCTGAGATGCAGCAGGTAACGGAGATGCTAAGAGTGATCAGCAGATATTTGGATGCCACAAGGGTAGCAGGTAAAGGCCACATAAGGTGCAACCTTGGGAGCTTTGTGTTGAAGGCTGAGATACTGATGGAAGATGGAGATACGAGTTCTGTCTGATTTGTGTTTAATCCCCACTCTGGCTGCTATGTAGTGAATTAGCAAGGTCAGAAAGATGGGGCAGTAGAGATGCTGCCTTGGAGGCTTCTGCTGTGGAGTTTTGAGAGCCCTGACTTGAGAATGAATGTGAGGAGACGTGATGATGATAGGAGCTACTAATAGTTGAATGTTCGTAATATTTGGTGGGGCTGGAGAGATAGATAGCTCAGTGGTTAAGATCTCTGGCTGCTCTTCCAAAGGACCTGGGTTCTGTTCCCAGCATCAAGATGGAAGCTCACAACTGTCTGTAACTCCAGATCAAGAAGATCAAGTTTTCTCTTCTAGTTAGCCTTTGTGGGTATTGCACACACATGGTAGACTTATGTGAAGACAAAACACTCATGGCTATAAGAATAAGTAAATAACTAATTAAAAATAATGTTTGGCAGTGGAGAAGGCATAGGAAGTGGGAGGAAGAGAATAGAAAGATGGGCAGTGCCATCCAATGAAGAGGTAGATGCAGGTCTGACCATGTATGATATATTTGTAAATAGAATGCTGGAAAACTTACTCTTCAGGTGTATTGCTTTCTGATACATCCTGAGCATTCTAAAAATATGCTAAAGAAAGCTAACACCCCTTTCATATGCTCTTCTCCTTCATCTGACTCTTAATGTTTTTGAAATATGATCATTAACCTTTTATGGTACACATTTTTCCCACTCCTAAACCTTTCCTAGGTATATTTTTGAGTGATTCTTTTATCTTTCCCATAAGTTAATTCTTTTTTCAAGTCTACATTCATCTCAAATGTATGGATGTCTACTACACAGAAAATTGGGCTGTAGACAGAGATGCCCAGATGTGTTTGCAGTACTGCCCTTTAAGCGTGTTCATTAGCACAGCTCCTGCCGAAGAAAAGCTAGACTTCAAACCATCAGTTTCAGTTCAGAGAATGCTACCAATTTTCACAGCCCTGCCCTTCTCATTGTAATGGAAAATGCATCCCATTCCCAGCAAACACCAGTGGATTTTACACTGTAACAAGCAGAATGAGTACAACTGTGAAGTGTGTGCATGCATGTCGCTGGGCCACAATGGGAGTGTGACTTGCTCTGCGTATCAGCCCCTCCCTCCCACACTTGGTGTGTCCTGAGCTGTGCATTGCACTGACTTTGCCCAGGGAATGACAACCATCATAGTATTTACACACTAGAAACTCTGGCTTAATACCAATATGATCCAAATTTAACACCAGTTGCTCCCTTTTTTTCCCTTACTAGTTGGACAAAAGCTGCAAATAAAAACACTTGCCTGCTATTCAGCTGACTTTCGATGGTTGCCAACACCACCTGCTTCTCCTCCCATGGTGACCCAGGAGGTGAGATTAGACAGTGTCCCATGTAGTACTACTATTCAAGTCCACTGGTAACCCAGATGGTGAGATCAGACAGTGTCCCATGTAGCCTATTCAATGTGCTGGCAACTGTTAGCTCTCATGACTCTGTGTTTCCATTATGTCATACAGGATGCATTCAGTGGCAGGAAGCCTGGCCAAGCTTAAGACCTGTCTGGAGGATGGAGTTTGAACCCTGGCCCTGTCACTCACGTGAGGCTTGAGTAAGTCAATCTCTGCACACATAGTTTTCACCTTTAGAACAGAAGCAGCTGATCTGGCCCCATTGGTGTATTCCAAAGACTGAGTGAGGGGAGCCTGTGTTGAGGAATGGCCCAATCTCCAAGCAAGGTGCTCACAGACAAGGATCTCATTTTGTAGACATTAGGTCAGTGCAATAAACCATTGTCATAGTACAACAAGCACAAGATGGCCTCTCCTGAATTCAGCTTCGAGTGAAAAGCCCTAACGGGAGAGCAGTTAAATAACACGACCTCTCTACAATTGATGATGAGCAACCAGAAACCATGTATGAACTGGTATATCTTTTTGGTCCTCAGCTGCTTACAGTTTACCAAGCACATTTTTCCTGCTGGTGGATACTGTTTAAGTATAATTCTTAGACTATGCTTCCCCTCAGTGACTACCAGTGCATACCAAGTATAGCCAACAACCTTATCTTATAATCTAGGGCCTCTGGAACCCCTCCCGAAGCCCCTTTCTCCTTTATTGGTAATGTGCCTTTCCAGGCAGCATGAAACTCTGTATTACTTTCTGGGCCATAGACATGCTACATTGTAAATTTCCAGAGAAGTGACTATTGTTCATAGCTACATGTGTCCTTAGTATAGAGCTGGATACTTAGCTTAGTAAATGCTTGTTGAAGATTGTGGGCATCCTTCATTATGGCAAATATGATAGTAAAGATGGCAATAGTTGCAACATCAAAAAGTTAATAAAGTAGTAAATAACAGTAAAAAAGAAAGTCAAAGCCATTGTTTGGGGACACTGTGCAATAGCTAAGTGTACAGGTTAGCTAAACCTTCCAATAGTCACATCCTGCATTTGTTCTCCGTAGTCCATCTTATTGATAAAAATGGGTCTCTGATAAATGCAGCAGCTTCCCTCCTGGCTGATGGACACTTTCATTGATCCACTGACCGCTGCTGAGGATCTGCCTCATCAGAGGGCTGGAGACATAACCTCCCCTTTATGTTTTGTGATCAGGGTCCTTTCCGTTAGCCTAGCAGCAGAAAGCAGGGAGTCTCCTAGTAGAGAAGATGCTGCCAGAGATGGCAAGGAATAGCAAGACAAGTGAAGCATGGTAAAGGGATCCACATTGATGGCAGTTACCATTCCACTTGGTAGAGCAGAGGTTTGCTAAAGGGATGGCAGTCCGGACAAGGAACAGTGCTGATCCATTAAAAAGAGGCAGCGGGTGGACATTTCAGGCAGGGGAACAGTGAGTGCAAAGGACCTGAGGTAGGAGGTTCTCCAAGTCCAGCTAACAGAAAGTTGCCAGGGAGTTTGAGGGTGGGACGATTGGAGAGTAGAAAGTCTGTATGGGTGCAGGGCATGCTGATCTTTGCTGGCATGACCTTAAACCCTGGCGCTTCATCCTGGTTCAAATGGGAAGCAATTAGACCATTAGAGCCACAGCACCATGAGATATGCTTGAAGCTGCTGCTTGTTCATTTAAAATATTATTCTTATTTAACTCAATGTATCTAAAATATTACCATCTCAGTCTGCAAACAATATAAAATGGTTGACTTTCTGTTCTTTTCTGCATGGGTCTTTGAAACCCAGTGAGTATGATTTCAGTTATAGACTGTCTCTGTTTAGGGAAGGTGTTGGTTTCCTGGCTGAGAGCAGGCAGCCCTTCAACTGCAATTGGCTCTCCTCAGCATCACCTAGTACTTCTGGACCCTCATGTCGGCACAATTCTTCCAGACCCATTTTCTCAGATGCTTTTCATTTCCTGCAGCTTCCTGCTCCCTTGAGCATGGAGTATCATGCTTTCTCTGGTTGATTTGAACTCATATAACATTTGCTTTGTTTCTGAATTAATCATCAGTGGTCTAGGTCTAAGTATCTGTTGACCAGATGGATTAATATAAATAAATATACTATGTAAACTCACCCAGAATAAGACCAAGTATCATACCAAGTGTGGTCTTACCACTGCAGCAACAAATCTCTGCTGAAGAGCATCCCTGCCCAGCTGTCTGGAAACAGAAACTCAGGGGAGCTAAGGGCTGATGAGGTGTGTGCAGCAGTGCTGGCTTGGCCTGGAGCCAGATCACTTTGGGCCCAGCTCTGTTCCTGAGAGAGGTATAACCTTGAGCAAGGCACATTACCCCTCCAGGGAATAGTCTCCTCACTATGCAATGCAGACTGAATCTCACAGCTCCCATGCTCATCCCACCTGCCTTGGTTCATTCTTGGGCTAGAAGCTAGAAGTGGAATTAGGAGTTACTTGGATTCTTTCTCTTTGCTTGAATCTCAAAGGACAGACAATGGGTCCTGACAGATGCACTTTAAGTATTTTTGTATTAAAGGAGATCTTAAGGACAAATTCTCCATGTTCTATGAAGCCACCTTGGTCTGAACTTGGTAATCACCATCCCATGCTACTATTTTCTCTTCCCCATCCATTCAGACTTCTCTTCATGCAGAATTCCTGTGTATGCAGATTCTCTTGACCTACAAAGGACCATGACCCAGCTGTACCACTAATGTTGAACCTTTGGCCCTGCTGGGTTGAAGAAAAGAAGATATGTGAGCTAAAGATCAAGCCAAAATACCAGAACTTTCCTGAAGGTTCCAGTAAAGGAAGTAGGGAATTTTAGAAAGTAGTAGATGTATCAGATTCTGGAGAGCTATTTTTTCACCAAGTTTAGACTTTGTATTCTAGTGTATCGAGTTGTCCATCTATGGAATTCTGGAGGGAGAAGCAAAAGGAAACAGACACACAGACAATGGCGCTCAGAGCCCAAACCAGGAAGGAAAAGGTGAATGGGACCATGCCCACAGGCTTGTATTTGGATGGCCCCTGAATGAGAGATGGATTTTACACAAGCTACTCTGCTTTAGGCACCTCCTCCAAACAGACAGGAAGTCAGGGCGAGATAGCAACAGGGGCACATATGTAAGGACATGATGAATGCTGCTATGGCGTTGTTAACAAGGTGTCAGCTGGTTACAAATAGGTTGCTTCTGCCCCTCTGCAGGCTTGCCCTCTACCCTTCTCCACCAGGCTCTCTGCCACACTACTGGCTTCACTTGGTGTCTGACTGGGTGTCAGAAGGCGGGTAGAAGAGGAGGGCAGAGTATTTCCCTTGAACCAAGGCTCTGCTGTCATGGAGGTGATCTTTCCATAGGTGTAATCCCGACCGCCGGTTTCAGTTCTCTCCTGTCTCAGGCCTAGCCCTGACTGTGCCTCCTGTACCTCAGCCAGGCCTCTGCAGTGGACTCCGTCTTCCCAATTGGAATGTTCTTCATTCTTGTTCCCCTCCCTGGTATGCCCCCAGCCTCTTGAAATAAGATTTGAAAAACAATAAAAAGTTTTTATCCTTTGAAAATTACAGTTTCTACAGTGTCTACTGCTCTGTTTTCTGGGATTGCTTGCCTAGTTAGCCTATCCTATCGGCTCTTCCTTCATTAATTTTAGCTTTCTCTTTTCCTGCAACTCTTTAACACTATTTCCATTCCCGACATTTGCTTGTTTTCACCAAAAGATGTCTATTCTCAGCACTGACAGCTTGTCAAACATGATCTGACTGTAATGTTCTGTTCGCAATGCAACCCATGGTCACCCAGGAAAAGGCTTTGGGTCCATTTCCACTTTGCATTTCAGCCATCCTCACCTTTCTGGGTGTTTGCCACATGGACAATTGTTTTTATAGGAGCTTTTTCTGCCTTAAGTCCAGAAGTTTATAGTTTCACATTGGTGTCTAGTATGTGTGGTTTTAGAAAAGACCCTGAATATCTGTCTGCCATAATTTCCAAGGTGGCAAAATAAGGCTAACATGACACTAACTTTACAGGGGCTTTGAGAGAATAAAAATGAATGCAGTGTTTTGTAAAACCCATGCTCTTTTCCATGAGGAATAGAAGTGTCGATGACCAAGCCTTCTCCACCTCTACCCTACAGGGGTAAGCTTCTAAGGTCAACATTTTATTAGAACTCTGAGACAAACTTTAGTTTCTTGAGTTACTCTGTGCCAGCTCTCTTAAGCAGTGTTTGCCATCTGATCGCCACAGGACAGTGTGTGGCAGAACACTAAAGATGAGGAAAAAGAAGGGCATAGGGAAAGAGTGTGGCCCACGTCATAACTCAGAGCTGTAACTGTCACCCAGGGTCCTAAATGAATATTTAATTGCTCTTAATCTTATCGTTGAACGCCAGAGCATCCCCTTCATCTGGGCTAGCCAAAACTAGTTGGATCTAAGGTTCTTTCAGAGTGATGGCTTGACAACCTCGAACTTCATTTGTAACTGGAATCTGTATTTGTGACATAACGTAGAAGGGGAAAAGATTCTTCCCATATTACTTTTGAAAACCCACCTCAAACAAGGCAAACCACTGACTTCTGAGCTTAGACTCCCAGTTCTCCGTTCTCTGCCATAAACAGATATGGACCCCTGGTGCTCAGCTTTGGATTTTCTCTTTGGCTTTGTGATACCCAAAGGGATAAAAAGATCCTGCTTTGGGCAGGGGTCTCCTCCATTTTGAGAGGGGGCTGGGAAGTTGTTGGAAGTAAGACCTAAGGAAGCTTGACCAACTTCTTTTTACTCCATGGTCTCACTTATGTACAATCCCTGTGACAGTCTGAGAAGACACATCAGACAGATGACAACTGACTACAAAGAATGTCAAAGAGTAAACTTGCACTCTTGTTAAAAATCACTGAGTCTTATAATTACCCTTGGGTATTGTGCACTCCACCTGCCTGCCATGGGAGGGTGCTTAACCTTAGCATAACCAAAAAACATCAATCTGATCTCAAGAGGGACTCACCTGAACTTAAGGCATTCTCCACTTCTTGCATGATCAGGAAGGGAGTGGTGGTCTCAGACTCACAGACCACTTTGCCATGCTCAGCATCTTGGGGTGATTTCTCCTTGGGTGCTGGCTCTGCTGTGACATGGGAAGTGGGCATGTGACTAGAGCTGTGCCCCTCAGTTGGGGAGGTGGGTGCCATTGGAGCTCCTGTGGGCTGGATGCTAATCACAGTAGAGCTGTGATTAGAGGTACTGGATTCAGACAGAGACTCGGGTGGGGAAGTTGCCTGGGATGTAGACGTCAAGGTTGGTGCCCGAGAAGAAATGAGCATGGGTTGCTGTGAGGAAGTGGCTGGCACACTTGTTTCAGGACTGCCAAGGCTGTGTTCCTTGGGTGTGGATGTCAAGGGGACGTTGCTGCTCGTTGAGGAGAAGCTGGTAGGTGAAGAGACTGTGTTGCTGCTATTCTGCTTCAAAGCCGGGCTGGTGACAGCCTCTTCTTTGGGGACAGTGGAAATGTTCTTGGGGAGCTGAGATGTCACAGATGCAGGAGTCGTGGTGAGGACTGAGGCATTGTGAGTGTCATTGGCCCCAGGGGTGGCGGCCATAGCAGTGTTTTGAGCAGAGGTAGTCCAGGTGACTGTAGGTGGGGTGATTTTTGTCATAAGAGAAACAGGCAAGGGGACTGATGTTGGTGCACCCTGTACCCTCAGTCCTACGAAAGAAAGAATCAGGACAAACACAGTCACATGAAAGCCATATATAAATATATTACATGCACATGTGTGTGTGCGTGTATGCACACACACACACACACACACACACACACGCATGCACAAAACAGGTGGTCGGCTGCACCGCTGCTTTATAGTATAATTTCAGGTATTTCCCCCTCACTGTGTAGGTGATACTGAATTGTGACAGTGACTTTTAACATCTGCTCTTCTCACTAATCCTTGCCCTTGATTTGTGACTCCCAGTAGATACTGTCCTGAAGCTCCATAAGAACAATTAGTGGATCAGACAACTCAAGACCAGCATCAGGTGGAAAGAAATAATCTTGTCTCCTGCTGGCTTAAACCACTGTCCTTAGAGAGTGAGGTCCTCTGTTGAAACTCTGGCATTTGCTTGCATGACTGAGTGTCATTGCATAACATCTGCACACTGGGAATGCCAAGGGCCTGTGTGTGTGTGTGTGTGTGTGTGTGTGTGTGTGTGTGTGTGTGTAAGTGGACAGTGAAATTGGGGTCTGGTGACTGGCAGCAGTGGGGTGAAGTTTCAGAGGGGCCTCAGTGGCCTTGCTCCTATCTCAAAGCCAGAAGGGCCATGAAAAACCTGACTCCTCCCTATGTCCCTTCTGTGTTTATGTACCATGAGGCAGGGCTTGGTGGCTTTATAAGCACATTCCTATGGAAGGAAGATGAGTTTCAGAATAAAGCCCTCATTTGTGGTTTGAGAGTATTATTGGAATTCTAGACTGGTGTTTTTACAATCATGATTTTACCAAGTCACGTTTTGTAAAGTTTAGAATTAATTCTTCCCTTATCCATTTTCCCTTGCTTCTAGCCTCCATTGAGTCATTCACTTTTCCCTCGCTCCTAGCCTCTATTGCATCATTCACTTTTATCATTCATTAATTAAGTTTAACCAAAGACTTTTTGGAGTTAGTGCTGGTATCTGACAGACACTGGGCTAATGTCTCACTCTCTGTGTAACGATCTCTTGATTGCCTCTTTATACCATTCATCATCCACCAAGCAGCTCTGTCTCTGGTCATTTCCACCTCAGCATAGGGAACTTCCATCTGCAAAGTTCTCAGGCAAAACTAGAGATGCTGTCCTTTGCCCTCATACCCAAATCAGTCACTCTCTTGAACTATAACCTGACAAACCTCACTTATCATTGTTATCTCAACATCCCTGGGTTAACTATTCAGGTGATGGCAGGAGTCTCGTAACCTCTTGGCTTCTGGATTTCTGCCAGAAAATGCTCTGTGTGTTTTTCATACACAGCCAAGAAAATCTTTTCAATTAATCTTAAAATCTTTTAAGGTGTTTTTTTTCTTTTCTTTTTGTTTGAGACAAGGTTTCGCTATGCAGCCCTGGCTGACCTGGAATCCCAGAGATCTACCCACCTCTGCCTCTTGAGCACTGAGATTAAAAGTGTGTGCTACCACATCTGGCTTCATTTTTCAACTGATCAAAACACTTCAAAAGCATTCTGTTGTGTTTAGAGCAAAATCAGAAACATCCTGTGTCATCTTATGTTTTTCTCATTGTGATTAACTTTTACTCCAAATCACCTCAGATGATTCTAATTAAAAATCATCCCCACTCAAGCTTCTTGTCATTCTTTTTTTAAGAGTAAGAAAGACTATTGTGGTAAAAATCATAGCTACTGTTTACCATCTTAACACTCTTCATGTGCATCTCAGTGGCATTAGGTTTATTAACATTGTCACCATCCATCTCTACAACCTTTTCATTTTGTCAGGCTCATATTCTCATTAAGCAGCTCCTCCTTCCTCACTATTTACAGCTCATCCATACTCTGTGTGAAACTGATCATCTAGGGAACTCATGAAAATTGAATAATATAAGATTGGTCCTTTTAATATACACTTACTTCACTTATTCTAAAGTCTTCAAATCTTACCCATGCAGTAGTATGCTTTGAAATTCCCTATTTCTTTCTTTCTTTCTATCTATCTATCTATCTATCTATCTATCTATCTATCTATCTATCTATCATGATCTATCATCCATTATCTCAATTATCTTCTATCTATTTATTATTATTATCTATAATCATCATCATGATTTATCATCCATCTCTCATCTCAATTATCTTCTCTCTATTCATCATTATTATTATTGTTATTATCTACTTCTACCTATCCCACCTTGCATTTATCAGCTCATCATGCATAGACATTTGGGCTGCTCATGTCTTTTGACCCTTAAGAAGGCTATTGCCATGGACACTAGTGCATAGATATGTGCTGTCTCCTTGCTTTCAGGTCCAAGAGTGAGATTGCTGGGTCAGGGTAGTCCTGTTTAACTTTTTGAGCAACTGAGCTACTTTTTAAGCTCATTTTGCATGCTTGTAACTCTTTATGGAGTTACATATTTTCATTTGTACCAAAATGTAAGCTTAGTAAGGGCACAAAGACATGACTTTATTCATTGTTGTTTTTATAAGGACAGTGTTCAGGGCACAGTTAATATTAAGTAAGTACTTTTAGAAGGCAGACAGCAAAGAAGGAAGAGAAAACCAAATGCTTAAAACCTTCCTTCCTGAGGGACTGTTCTTCCAGAGGACCCAGGTTTGATTCTGGGCACATAAATGGCAGCTCACAAGTCCCTGTAAGTTCGGTTTGAAAGGGATCTGATACTGTATTCTGGGCTCCACAGGTACTGCATACATGTGGTGCATAGACAGACAAGCATGTACATGCAGGCAAAACATTAAAAAAAGATAAAATAAAAACATTTTTTCCTGATTACTCTCAACATTATGTCATCTATTCTACATGTCATTTGGCTTATCTGTGTCTACCACAGCTTTGTTGGGACACCTGCCTGTCTGGTATTACTTAGTAGCTTCACTCCGTCTCTCTACCATAATGTATGCCTATGCCTCATGTTAGGTCCTCAAGTATCTAACCATGAGGCCTTGAAGATTCTCCTCTTGAGGATTCACAATGGTAAGGGCAGGCCTAAACAGTGTTTAGTAAGAATATAGCATAGGCCACATATCAGCAAAGAAAGGGGAAAAGACTAGAGGGGAGGTATTCCAGGCATCAGGCTAGGTGATAGACAGAGAGGGGACTAACGGAATATGTACTACAGAGCCTACATTAACATTTGGATGTCCTTAAAAATGACTGGTTTAATTTTATTTTAAAAAGCATTTGTCAGAGGCTACACTGAATGTTAGGAGCACTTGTCTTGTATGTATGAAGCCCCATATTCAGCGACTGGCAAGGAAATAATCTTTTAAGGAGTTGGTTATGGATATGGATGATGAGACGATTAATTCCTTAGGAAACATGAGGACAGCCCTCCAAGCCTAGGCTATACAGCAAGTAGTCCAGGCTGTTATGGTGTCTTTCAGTAGTTGAGGAATCTTTAAAATGTGACAAAACAACAGTGGGATGGATATTAGTAAAGTATGGAATATTGTATGCTGCTCTGAAGCTTACTGCCTCTGTATCATGGTAGCTCCATGACTGACTCATGACTCTGCCGGTGGAAACATGGCTTAAACACATTTCAGAGCTTCTTATGCAGGCAGATGGAGCATCAGGAAGTAGAGTCAAGGAGTCTCTAGAAGTCTGAGGTATGTGAGGACTCATTAAAAGAGCACAGATTCATTCATTCATCTTCAATTCATTAATTCATTTGTCATTCATTTTTCCATTTATCATTCACCTCATTCATTCATCATTCACTCCCTCATTCTTTCCAATGTTTGCTGAGTAGTTACTCTGTTCCCAGTTTTGCCTTCAGAGTTCAGAAACCACACCCAACTCTCTGTAACATGATGTGGTAAGTGCTTTATATACGTAGAACCAAGTTTCATTTGAAGCCTCAAAGAAAGGCCAATAAATAATTCTGTGCTTCAGGATGTAAAAATATACAAATGTCATTTTCAATCAACATTTAGAAAAGTCACAGAAAAAGATGATATTTGAGATGTTTCTAAAAGGATAAGCATATACATGTTGCCACCTAAGATGTGTGTGTTGTTCAGGGTGACACTTGTATTGTTATATCCAGCAGAGCCCAAAGCTATTCTGTTATATTGTTAGAGGTCTAAAAATGCCTGCTCCACACACTGGTGTATTGCTGGACACTTCCACTTCCTTGTGCAATTCTTACTAATACATTTTCTGCTCCCATCCTGCCTGCTTCCAAAGAGGTCTAGAGGTGGCCATTTACTTCTTATGTCTACCTTCTGTGTACTTATTTAAAGCACTTTATGGTCCAGTCCAGGCAATTTCTACTCACAACCAAGTGACAATGCACAAAACTGCATGACAATGTTGGTTGCCATCACTTGCATAAAGAATCTCAGCTTTGCTGTATTGTCTGTATCCCATTGCCTTGCTTGCCTAAAGGCAGATCTTCTTCTAGCATAAAGACATTCCAGATGAACATGCCATGATGATCTTAGAGAATGCCACCTGCATTTGTTTTCTGGGTGGTGGTGGCTATAGCTAAATACCACAGACTGGGTGCTTAAAACTAAGTACCTCAGTTATAGAAGGTGCAAATCCAGTATCACTGTGCTAGGCAATTCAGTTCTTGTAAGGATACTTTTACTGGCTTATAGATGGCCATAAACTAGATGTTCTCACAAGACCCTCCTCTAGGAATTTGGGTGGAGAATAGAGTAGGGATAGCTAGCATTTCTCTTTCTCCTATATCTTTTTTTCTTTTTTTGAGATTAGATCTAATTTGTAGCCCAAGAAGGCCTAGAATTCATTATGTCACCCAGGCCAATCTTGAACTTGTGGGATGCTTCTTCTGTCTCATCATCCTGAATGCTATGATGTCTTTTACTAGGACACAAATCCCATTAGTAGGACCCCATTCTCTCATGACCACGACCAACCTTAATTAGCTTCCAAAGGCCCATCTCTGAGCATCATCTCATCTAGGAGCTAAAGTTTCACTATTCAGAGCCTTTATGGCATCTTGTTTTTACTTTTTCATATGGTTGACTTATTTTTTCATAGGCACACCAAACTGAAGGAGCGGAACAGGTAGCAGTGCACACTTCTGAACATTTGAAGAAAAATAGTCAGGGCTCAAGAGTGAATGTAGCCTGTCATTTGCAAACAAGGGAACGGATGCAGGCAGGAAAAGTCATGTGATCCATCTTTCAAATTCAAGAACAAGAACTGGGCAATGTCCCCGAAGACATTGAGTACCTGATGTCTGACCCCTCCAGGTACCACAGCCTCAACATGGCTAGAAGACCTAACTCTACCAGCTACCATTACAGAGACCCCAGGAGACATCAGAGAAGTTTGGAAAAACCTGCTCCATCCAATTTTCCTCCACAGCAGAGCCACTTTATTCTGGAAAACCAACAGGGTTTTAGTATTTCCTTGGGAAAATAGAAGCTACTAGGGTTAAGACATTAAACCCAGTTGCCTCTCTCTTAGAGATGTGCCAGCATTACTTAAAGACAGAGTGACATTACTAGACATGGCATGCACTACCTGGGCAGTATCAGGTCCACATGTGTCAAATGGACTGACTTCAGGGAGAGCAGATCTTAGACCAGATGTGTGGTTAAAGAGCACAAGGTCAACTTAATCTTAAGTTACTCCATGAGTATTTATAAGCAGCGGCTGATCCTGGCTTGGTCAGGCTCAAGCTTCCATGTGACAGGTGGAAGTCATAAAAAAGCAGATTCTTCATTTGAGAGACAATTACTTGTCTCCATGTGCATTGTCCTGAGTGGAATAACAGTGTCCTTGTCTCCCTGTGTAATTGTCCTGATGGGATATCAGTGTCCCTGTTTACTGCTCTTTGATGTTTGAAAGATTGGGTATTTAGCTGGATCCTGGCTTCCTACCACATGAGGAAGAGGGGCTTGGGGCTGATGGATGTGACACTCAGGCATATTGTCCCACTGGTGGAAGGGGTTATGAGGCACTGTAGACTAGAGGATCTGAGCCTCCTGATACATTCAAGCTTCACCACCCTAGCCTCTGTCCCTGTCCCTAAACACACAGCCAGTGCTGGAGTTTCATGCAGCTTGGTTCCATGACTGCCCATTCCTTGTTTTCTCCTTGTCCTTCCTTACCTTCAGCTTGTCAGGTACCTGAGAAAAGATATGACAAAACTTTGGCAAATTTGGTGAAACTTAATAAAAATGTAGTCAGCCCTCTTCTGCTATTACCAAGTTAGTTTGAAGTGCTGGCTGTGATCTCCTGCCAGAGGCCTGGGCTGCAGAAGAGTTGTGTATTAGGTGCTGGCAGTCACTCTACACAGACAAGCTCAGCCTCTGAGGAGCCAGTGGCATGTACACACACAGACTCACACACACACACACACACACACACACACACACACACACACACACCATGCTCTCAGATATACTCAGACACACACACACTCACTTGCATACACATACTACACACATTCATACACACACACACACATACTATCTCACTCATTCACACACTCACAAACAACACACTAACACACACTCATATGTACACACTCACATATTCACACATTCTCTCTGAACACTTGCATATACACCTCTCTCTCTCTCTCTCTCTCTCTCTCTCTCTCTCTCTCTCTCTCACACACACACACACACACACACACTCACACATTCACATTGAGGGAATGTGTGAGTATTGTGTACCGGGCCTAGGTTGAGCACTTTCTATACCCTGTGACTTTCCATAGCCTTCACAGGGCTGACATCTTCTGTCTCAGGTTTCACAAATGACCAGATCCAGGTTCAGAAAAGGAAACCAAGTTTTCTAAGCTGAAACTTGAACCAACACCACCTTGTCCATGTCTGGCCTTTTAGCTGCTCTATGATTGGAAAATGCAGGGGTATTTGTGAACTGTGGACCCCAGGTTTGAAAAATTTCCTCTTCTCTCCTTAGATAATACTGTCTCGTGTGGGACATTAGAATGCTCTTAAAAAATGGTACAAAATTATATGAGCCCCTCTTAACTTCAATGCTCCCACAGTCTCTACTGTGTCTTTAGGATAGATCCTGGACTCTTGGGCACAGAACCACCATGAGTTTCTTAAATGTCCCACCTATCTGCCTCCCTTCCTTGGCTCTTGGTCTTCCTAGTCTGACTCCACCCTCCCTGATTCTAGTCTGCGACCCCAGTTCTAAGAAAGGGAGCCCGACCTCTTCTGTAAAATATACTCCAACTACAAAACACATTTGCTCAGGCTTCATATGGGCTCGAACTGTAGTGCACACTCTACTATCAATAATTTCCTCTAGGCCTCCTCCCACAGAGCTGACAGGACTGAACCTCATCCTTGATGTGTCAGTGCCTGGTATAGAGAACAGGCTCAGTAAAGATTGAGAAAAACAGGGATTTTCTATCCTTTGAAGACAGACGTGCTTTCTGATTTAAAAGCTGGGTCATGATAGAAATGTGCCTCCCTACCTCTCTCGCTTGTTTATAAGTTCCATAAAAATGGAAGTTAACGTGAAATTTCAGATGGGCTTTACAAAAATGTCTGTTATTTCTACTGACTTATTTTTGGAGAGTAAAGCCTTTTTTCTTTTGAGAAGTTCTCTTATAGCCTAGGCTGGCCTTACATTCACTATAAAGCTGAGGATGACCTTGAATATCTCATTTTCCTGCCTCTACCTCCTGAGTGTGGGGATTCCAGGCATGAGCCACCATGCCCAGTTTTATGGTTTAGTGTAGTCTAGGGATTGAGCCGTGTCCTTGCATATGTTAGGTAAACAGTTTAGCAAGTGAGCTACATACATCTTGAGTCTGAGATTCATTCTTCATAATGATATAGGTCAGAGCTATCAGCTCTTGAAATACTATCTATCTTATGACTTGGCTTAATAACAAGCTCGTCTCAATATCACTACATTAAATAGAATGATTATCAAGAGATCCTAGGGGTTGGGGAGAGACTGAGTTTTCCTTCAATATCTAAGTTGGGTCTTTATATTCTTTGGGGTGAGTAAAACTAACTCACAATTGTTACCCATGCTATCTTTGGTTGGGAATGCTTATGGCACCCAATGTTCTAGAAATTTCATGTAGCATCTGAAAATTCATTGCTAATTGGAGTGTGGTCTAACCATAAGGTATTTTAAAACTGTCATATGTCTAGACAGAATGTGTGTGCCCCTAAACTATCAAACTTTGTTTTAGAAGACACTTGTTTTTACTAGAAAAGCCATATTGCCTTTAGTGTATTGCTTAAGGAAATGAGACACCATTTGGTCCAAAAAGTGGGCAGAGAGCACCTGCTACATCAACACTAAGTCAGAGTCTGCAGACATGTTGTATGACTCAACTTCACCATCCACACAGACTGCATTACCCACATCATCAGCTCTTTATCCTTGCTATGCATGCTAATATGAAGATGGGAAAACAGCATTTAGAAAGAATGATGTACATCTTGGGAAAATATTCCTATTTTTCCAATTTTCTTTTTTTTTTAAACATGTAACCTTTTCAGTCAAGACCCCACCAAAACTCATGAAAGCCTGAAGTACTCTGTCCCAGGAGGCATTAATGAGAAAGGATACCATCAGGTGATTGATGGATGCTTCAAATGCTAAAGGAATCATAGTGATGCTCTTCAGCGGATTTGGGGAAGAAGAAACATGGACATAGAAGGTAGGGTACCTTCTCTTGGATCATTCCAGGTTGAATGTGGTTATCATCCACTGCACATTAGGTAGTGTCACATTTCTACACAGAAAATGTTGACTTAAAATGTTCCAGTGTTAGAAATGAAGATGTCCCTGTGGCCAGCCTGTGCCTCCTCCAGGGCTCTGTGGCCCACTCCTAGGGCACCCCTATACTGACCCCTAGGTCAATGGGATTTGGATGGTCTGAAGGAGTGCCTGGGATCAAGGAATAGGCTTGAATGTAGTGCCCAGGCAGCCTTGGTGGGCAGGGTCTCTTTCGCTATACCTCACTTTTCTGACATTTTTCCAGACATTTCTAAGAGCAAAGAGAACAAGCACCACTTTAGACTCTTTACCAGAGATAGGCTTCCTAGAATGGAGGCTGGGATTCTCCCTACATCTCTTTGTTCTGTGCTGATAGGCCACATTGTTAGGCTTATGGGCTAAGTACAGCTCTCTGTCCCTCTCCTGTTAAGGAATTAAAAAAGAAACCTTGTAACATGAAAAATAAAAGATTCAGAGACAGATATTGGGATTCAAGCTTCAAGCTGAAGATTAGAGATGTAAAGCAGCCAAGCCATTAGCTCTTACCTATACCTCAGACTCCTCCTGTCCTCACTATGGCTATAAAATGAATGCCTAAGACTGACTACTGAAGACCCTGCTCTGGCCTTTTATATCTCTCTAGTGCTGGTATTAAAGATGTGAGCTTTGTTACTCTTTTAGACTGACTTGTCTCTAGTAGCCCTAGGTGGTCTTGAACTCAGAAAGATCCATGTGCCTTTGTCTCCTGAGTCCTGGGATCAATGGTGTTTTTCACTACCACATGGCTTCTATGGCTAATTAGTTTGGCTACTTTGCTGTTTTGATCTCTGCTGGCTTTAAAATAAATCATAAACAATAAAATGTTTTAGTTTGGGTGTTTATAAAAAGCAAAGGTCTCTTGCCTGGATAAGGAATGGCTCAGTGTATATTTTCCACCTTCAATGGGCCAAAGTCACAAGTAAGCCATTTTTCATCCCTGTGGGCCTGGAAACATCAGAATAGAAGTAAGCAAAGCCCATAACGTTGTCCTGCTTCAAGACAGGATCTCTTTCTTCAGAGGCAACTTGTCAGGTGTACACAGTCATCAGTAGCTGGGGCTATCAGAAGTAGTTAGGTCACTGTTTTCAAAGCCAAAAAGCATTTGGGCCCTCCCAGTTTCTGGAGACTTCTCCCATGTCCTCTCATCGCATGAGTCTCTCAAGGGAGTTCCTATCCCATTTTGTGCTGTTTAGACTCACTTTGCTTGCATTCAAACTCTACACCTATGGAGTTGTTCTATGGACTAGCCTTTATGTTTGAGTTTGTTCATTCCCAGTGAGACTCAACTGGGTTATTGGTGTGCTCTCGGCTAGGGAGCAGCACACCTGTGTTCAACAGGAGAAAACAGTCTGTCTCCATGCCTTCTGCTCTTGTAACTACATTATATACAGCTGCCTGAAATGGTTCAAATGATAAGCCAAGCCACCTCTTTCCTGGGTGACTTTGTATAATTGTTTTATTCATTGCATCACCTTATTACAAACTGGAGGTGCCAGCAGCTCTTGCATTCAAAGGGTTTACAGTTAGGATTAATGCCTCAGGGAAGGTAGATACTGCTTGGCTAATCCAGTAGCTGGTCTTAATCCCTTATTGCCTGTCTTCTCAAAGAGGATAAAGCTGCCCATTGCCTTCCTGAGATGGTAATGGCTATCAATGTACTCCAGCGCTGGTCAATAAAATAGATAGAACAGAGGCTAAAGGATTGATAGAAAATTCTATGCCTCCTTATAAAATGAATATGTAAGAAGGGGAAATACTCTTTGCTACAGTGATTTTGCTTCATGCTTGTCTTTAAGGCAGATGTGGTGTCTGGCACAGTGGAATACATTTTGTGTAAGTGAAGAATAAACTCAATCTACTAAGAGTTGAATATGTGAATTAAAGAGTTTTTCTCCTTAATGATACCTGCCAAGCCAGGCCTGAGATTTCTGTAGACTTCCTGTTAATTAAAAATACATAGCTTAGACTTCCTGTTATAGAAGAATATACAGTTTGATAACTGAGGTGCTGTTGGTCATAGTTTCATGGTGTACTGAAAACAGTAGATCATTAAAAAATGCTTTTCACAGTACTTGGCGCCAAGCAAACGCTCAATAAACATTAAATAATTATGTTGACAGCAGCTGTGACTAAAACCTGGGTCCAAATGCCCTCACTCTTTTGATTCAATAGTGATTTTTTTTTCAAGAGATGCCTTTTAGGACTATGAGCCTTAGAAGTGATGGGAGTCCCATGTTCTTCAACAAATAATAGAGTGGCTGTATGTCCATGTTTCCTGGTATCGATCTCTGGGCAGAAGCCTGATGAAATGCAAGCTGTCCCTATACAGACAGAGAGACAGAGAGACAGACAGAGAGAGAGAGAGAGAGAGAGAGAGAGAGAGAGAGAGAGAGAGAGAGAATGAAAGGAAGAAAGAAGATAAGAAAAAGTTAAATGCAACCCTTTTACTTTATTATAACATTCAGAAACTTTAAAGGCATTTTTCAGAGTCTTGATATGTACACCATCAGGCCAGGAAATAGGCCAGGGCCCACACCTAGTTATTTTTAGGCTGGCTGGCCTGTCTTTATCAATGCCATGAGGTGCAAGCTAGAACACATTCACCAGATTGGCACTTCTGTGCATTTGTTATCACACTGACCAAATGACTGGCAAGAAGCCAGGTGAGGGCGACTGTTTGGTTTGGCAGAAGGTGGGGGATGTAACCCGCCACTGCAGGCAATGAGGCAATGCTTAGAGGCAGCTGCATCCAGGTGGGAACAAGTGGCAGTTCTTGCACACATCTTAGCCAATGAGAGCCCAGAGAGATGCATTCTGTTGTTTGCTTCAGTTTTCCCTTTTTCTTTTCTTTTTCTTTTTTATTCATTCTGGAACCCCCATCCTATGAGATGGTGCTACCCACATTCAGGGTGGGTCTTCTGCCTACAATAAATCCTCTCTAGAACCACTCTCTCATTCCCTGCAAAGGTATACCTCATTAACGACCTTGTCATTTTTTAATCAATCAAAAGTCACCATCCCAGCATCGATTGCAAATTTTAAGCATCATTTAGCAGATTACCTTGGGCTTGTCTAATTCAGCAATGGTATTTGAAGTGCCTGCTATTAACAGGGCACCCAGGTATCAAAGCAGTATTGGGAAGGAGAGAAAGAAGGAAGGAGGGAGGGAGAAAGTTTTGTACATTCAAGAAGCTTTTCCACTGACTGCTACAATTCAGATCTCTTTTCCTTCCTCTATATAGATGTTTACTGTTTCTATTTGCCCTTGCTATTAATATGGTCATCTCTTCTTCATATGTACTGTCTATTTGGTCAAAATATGCTGTAGACTAGGTTAAGCAAGCAGGTCAAGTCATTTAGAAAAGGAACAAGTGAAAGCCTGAGACAAACCATTAATTATTCATTATCATATTTATATTATATTATTATTTATTATTATATAGCGTTATGAATACAGTGGGAAGGGGAGCTTGGAAGGGTCCCATGGTGGGTGAGGGACAGATATACCATTAGCAGAATTTACGTGGGAAGTTTTATTGCGGAAGGGAAGGGAGTAGGGAAAGGGAGAGAGAAAGGGGAAAGAGAAGAGAGAAAAGGGACAAAAAGAAAGGCAGACAGAAATCTGTCTGACTCCTCAGAGAAATGGTGGAAAGAGAGAGGGGGAGTGGGCAGAGCTTATCTCTTAAAGGGACCTTTGCACCTATGTACAGAGCGAGGATACTGCCTGCCATGCAGGGGTGGGCACTCTTTGCAAGGTCCCCAAGGGGAAGGGCTAGGTATGGCTGGATTACAACATATAGTATATTGTCTGTCTGTCTGTCTACCTATCTTTCTATTGATCTGTCATTTTAGACATGGTCTCACTATATAGCCCTGGACTGGCCTGGAAAATGTAGAGCGGGCCAGCCTTGAACTCACAGAGATCCTCCTGCCTCTTCCTCCAGAGTACATTGTGATGTCACCTGTTAGTTTTCTTGCTGCCTCTTAAACTGTCTTTTAAGCTGTAGACTCTAAGAGAGCACTGAGCTGCAGTGCTTAGAACCTGAAAGACATCCCACGAAGACAAGGCTTGTCACTGGCTTGTGTGTTCCAGGCTGGAAGGACAGAAGCAGCATCTGGAGCTCAGAGTATCCTGCCTGTGAGGACTGCAAGGCCAGAGCTGCCTTGATGAGACTCAGTTCCCTGAACTATTAACCTGCTTTCTGACCAGGGATCTTTACTAATGCATTTCTCTAGTGACAATCATCAGTTTTTTCCAAACTAGGACTGAGGGCAGATTGGAGGTTGTGCATTGAACCACAATGTGTAACACAACCCAACTTGTTGCCAGAATCCAAGAGAGCCCTTGTGTTTCATATTTTCCCCCATGGAATCTTTTCTATGTCCCCACATGTTGTCACAGATATGCAGGCCACCCGTGGGACACAGGAACCATGCAATCATTCTCTCCCTGGATAAAGAATGGAAGCCTAGTCATCTCAAGGCTACAAAAACCTGCATTCTTACAGCTTGCACAATGTTGTGACTTAGCGGAAAGTTGTGCATATGCTCTCAATGCACACAAAGTCCATGTGCTAGAAAATTAATCCCTGATACAACAGTGTTGGAAGGTGGGACCTTTGATGCTGTTTTCTCAAGAGTGGGTTAGTGATGGTGGGAGTGGGCTTTGGATGAGTAAATGAGTTGGGTTCTAGTCCTTTCATGATCTTTCTAGAATGTAACTGCACATGCATGCATATGGGTGCACGTGTACATGCTCTATCACCCCACCCCTCCGTGGGGGGTGTACCCTCCCTTAGATGCCAGCCCTACCACTATGGCCTCTGCAGCTTCCTGAACTGAAGGATGCTAGCCCCTCCACTGTGGCATCTGAACGAAAGCAAAAATCCAGCTCTCCATCAATGCCTCAGACTGTGCTACTCTGTACAAAGCAGATTAAGATAAGGTGTTCTTACGGAAGACAAGGTGTTGTGTAAGTTTGTCTGTTACTATTGTAGGGTGAATTCCACCTGAGAAACATTGCCCATAAAGAAGTAAATCAGCTGTGATCAATAGGCAAGATCATGCTTTATGTAAGCGATGCTGTGGGTAATGAATTTTCATCAAATTCTTGAAGTGACAAGGGAAATGGGCTGTTTGAAGAAACTCTGTGACAAATTCTCATTTAGTGTGGTTAATTACATCCTAATTTGTTACCTGTGGCAGAAGCGTTCAGACTTTTAATTTGCCTAAAATTCCCAGCCTCTCTTCTGCCTTCATTACCTAACACACTCATGAGTCCAGAAAGATAACAGCTCCTTCTTTAGTGTTTGCATTTCTTCTGCTCAAAATAACTTCAGTAACTTCTTGAGCATGCATAACCACACAAACAACATCTTGTGTGCTCTCTGTGTGTATGTGTGTGTGTGTGTGTGTGTGTGTGTGTGTACGCACGCACACACACATGGGTGTACACATGTGTGGGGATACATGCTAGAAGCCAACCTTAGGCGTTGTTCCTCAGGAGATAAATTAATGTTTTTGAGGCAGGGTCACTCACGGAAGCTGGAGCTTGCCCCTTAGCCAAGGCTGGTTGGCCAATAAGCGTCACATATCCATTGGTCTCCACCTCCCTGCTCTGAAGTTACAAGATCATGCCATTTCAGCCAGCATTTTTATGTAGGGTTTAGGTCTTCTCTTCGTGGTCCTCATAGACTTGCACTTTACCTACTGAGCTTCCCATGCTCCACTTGTTAACCAGTCCCCAACTGTCCCTGCCTTAACTGTTTCTCAGGTGCTAGAAGCAAGGCCTCTCTGCTAAGGAGAATTGTAGCCTCCCCAGTGGGGAGCTGTCACTGGCACTGCTGTTGGAGCACAGCATATCTGATGAAATTCTCTGGGAGCCATCACAGTGTTCCTTCGCATCCGTTGTTGACACATGCTACTAGACACATCAGTCTGGAAGCATGGAGTCTGGCAACATGAGCTAAGTTGGGAAAATTTTGGAAGCCTTATAAAATGCTCTGTTCATAGCTCAACCCAAAGAATAGTACTTGCTTAGAATTCCTAAGTACTACAGCTTAGGGGAGCGCACACACACACACACACACACACACACACACACACACACACACACACACACACATCCAACTGCCTACATTCAGTTTTCCATACCACTTAACTTTTTTTATTCTCATGTTCACTCTGCACCATTGGAATTATGAGGTGAAACTCCAATCCATGTGTAATCTAAGGCAGAGTTTTGTAGTAGAACTTTCTCACTGGGACTGCCAGCTCACAAATAATGAGACTTATTAATTATGAAAGCTTGGCCTTAACTTAGGCTTGTTTTCAACTAGCTTTTATAACTTAAATTAACCCATTTATATTAGTGTGTGTTCTGCCACATGGCATTACCTCATGTCTTTACTGCCCAACCTGCTCCCTCCAAGTCTGACTGTTGACTTCAACTTTCTTCTTCCCAGAGTCCTCTCTGTCTCCAGAAGTTCTGCCTAACCTCTTCCTGCCTAGCTATGAGCCATTCAGCTCTTTATTAAACCAGTCAGAAGGCACCTTGGCAAAGGCACATCTTCACAGTGAAATAAATAATCATGCAATAGAGTTTCTCATAAATATGAGGTGGCTTTAAGTGATTCAAGGTCTAAGTACACAGCCTGTGTTCCCTGCTGCCTTCCAGAATTCTATGCTGATACCCAAACCAGATCCCCCAAGTTCTTCTTGTTTTGGCTATCATCCTTCTTCTTTACTCAAGTTCTAACCCAAAGTTAAAGAGCTTGCAAGAGGCAAAGCTAGGGTATGTGTCTTCCACTGGCATCTTCAGGTCTTCAGTGAAGAGGATCCTATTTCTTTAGATATGGAGTTTTAAGAGAAATACTTTGCAGCAGAATGAAATGCATCAATATTTCCCTATCCATCCCTCCTCCTCTCAATGATTTATCAGAAAAGAAGAAAATATTTGAGCCCAGCTAATACATAGAAATTCATCATGTAGCTTCTCAGAGGGAAATGACTGGCTCATTCTTTCAGATTGTGGGATAGACTTTCAGAGGTCCTCTCGAATGGATATTCTGATAGCCGGACTACCAAAACATGATCAGAGGCTGTTTTAGACAGATTCCCATCTTATCCAAAAAGTACTTCCTAATCCTTAGTCAGGTCCCTGCTAGCTGAAGTAGAAGTACTGTGGCTGGATACCGTTGAGGTTTTAATTGGATTCACAGACCTTCATCCAGAAAATCTACCTTTTTAAAAGTTCCTGTCAAATAATGATGTATAGAAAAGCTCAAATTATTCTTTGCAAGATCAGAAATAGCATTTCTATTTGCTGTGTAACTGAATCAAGAACACTTCAGTTTTGACTCTTGTCTCTGGAACCCACTCCTTGCCTCTTTATCCAAGCGAGAAATAGCAAAGCACACAAGACAAACTTTCTTAAAGATGCAGAAGAAACCAGCCCTCCATTGATGTATGGAATATGCCTAGTAATAATTTGGTTTCTGTTTCACTGTAATAAAGCAACAATCAGCCTAGGTAAAGACTACAGAGTGAGGCAATGAGAAGACATTCTCTAAACTGAGAATGAGTAAGGCTGACTCTGCAGCTCCCTCGCCAAGTGAGCCCATGCCCTGCCATGCCACAGCAGCACATAGGCCATTTCTTCTTGGATGGCATTTTATCTCCCAGTTCAACATGTCAACTGAATATCTCCCTGCCAGCCCCCTCCAAAGTCAAGTTTACTAAATGCTCCCCAATTCTGTCAGTAGTACCAGTCAGGCTTAAGATGTTAAAGGAACACCTTGGATTTCTTTTCTATAGTCTGTTAAACCCAATATTCACTTCTATTTCAGCTGAAGGAACTCAACTAGGCCCCTTGCAGTATATCGTGCTGAGTGTTGGGAATAAACCAACCAGTAACCATTGCCTCCATAGAGCTTCAGAGTCAGCAGAGTGGTCACTCACTAAGCATGTATTTAGTAGTGGCAAAGTGGAAGGGACTTGCGGTGTCCAGGTACTTTGGAGGGCTCTTGGAGCAAATGTTGGCCAGGAGATCCCAGCAGATTTCCTTGAAGAAATGGCCTTGTAGAGAGGTGAGTTTGGGAAGGGGGGTGGGGTGGGTGGAAGGAAAGAACATTCCTAACTGAAAGAGCTTTGAAGCCCTAGAAATGGGAGAGTACAAAGTCTTTTGTCTGGAACCTCAAAAGCAAATAAGGAATGAGACAAGGTTGGAGAGTCCAGAACACAGAGGACTTTTGAACAAAGGGTTATACATATGATTATGGTTCATAAAGATCCCTCTGAGAATAGAGATATGACTCTCCAAGGAGCATCCTTGGAATTGGAGAAAACAACCAGGGTCATTGTAGAGAGAAGGCTGTCCTGGGCTGTGTCCGTGACCATTGAGAACAGTGGATGCATCCTTGGGTTTGACTCCTTAAGCGACATTTCCAGTAGCCATGTCTATGATTTGTCAAGTAAATGCTGGAGGGCAGCAGAGAACTGTGGCCCTGTGCAGCCAACCTGACCCACTCAAACTCAGCTCTTCACTAGCATTTGAGACCATAGTCATTGAATCTCAATGCTCCTTTGCTTCCTCAAATATGAAACATGGATAGTAATGGTGCTGGTTCCATAATGTGATAGCTAATACAACATGAGAAGCACCACTGCATATTACTTATTTGTATTAGATGTGTTTGGAATTGTATTGTCCCTTTTTTGTATTGTATTTTTTCAAAATTTATAACCACATCCCACCTTGCCCAGTTGGCCCCATGTCATTCATCATTTGCCTAATTCTACTCTGCACACACAATTGATTAGTCTTGAAGACATCTTTCACAAGGTCACTGTACTTTTCTAGAACTTGTAAGTTTCCTGATTAAGTTACAAATTCTACACCTATCATTCAAACACCTCCCTTCGCTGCTCTTGCTTCCCTCAGAGTATGGTCTTTGGGTCCACAAGAATTTAGATTTTCAAAACTTCATGGACTCTTTGTATTAGCTTGTATGTATCTTATTCATACCTATGGGGGCTGTCTTGGATTATGTATACTTTCCTAGAAGTTATATTGAACAGATTGTCCATAAGCGATTCTTTATGCCCCTCCACAATCTCATCCTACACACCCAGCCTGTCCTTAGGAAATAATTGAGGGCATCTTCCCAATGGTGCTACATCCCTAGCATTTCTGCTTTGCAAGTTTATGTTACTGTATTGCAAGTTATAATCTATGCATTATCTGCATTGTTTTTACTGATTTATTTTCTACTGAGTGGCTAAACTGGTTTAAGTATATAGTGCTCAATTGCCATTAACAAACTAAACTAAGACATCCAGTCTTGTCACAAAATAATTAATGCAGAAAGGACACACTATGATGACTAGAACTAGTGTCCTCTACTGACATGATAATATCCAGAACCAATCTGATGTTCTTTTAGCATCAGTGGGTTAATTCTGGCTTTCAGGCTATATTGGCATCTCTTGGAATGAGCAGTGATTGTTTTAGGCTTACAGGAATTTACTTCATCAGGGTTTCAAGAAGAAATTACCCTTGAAAATGGAGGCAAACTGTATATCTTCTATTTGCCTATTCTTCTCTTCCATCCAGCAGTCAAATTCTTGCTTCTTAGCTTTCAGTACTCTGCCCTCTGCATAAGTACCTCCCTGGATTTCTCCTGACACTTGAGCAAGGCCAGACTTGAGGTCCTTTTGACTTCTGGAAAGTCTTCTGTAACGATTACTACTCACATTGAACATTCTCTCCTTTAAGAGTCTAGTCTTTATACTTTCATCTTGCTTATGTGTGCATGTACATGCGTGAACATGCATGCTAGTGTACATGTGGAGTGGTATATGGAGGCCAGGGGTCAACCTTGCACATCTTTCATCAGGAGCTATCTTATTTTTTAAATAGTCTCTCGTAGACTTGGAGCTTATTTATTTAGTAAGGTTGGTTGGCCAGAGACTCCACCAACCATACCTGTTTAGTCCTGGGACCACAACTGTATGCTACCATACCTTTTGTTTTATATGGGTATTGGGGGATTAACCCAGGTCTTCAAAGTTTACATACCAATGGCTTTTCACAAGCTCTACTTATTTTTGTGAAGTACAACTGATACACAATAGCATGCATTTAAATGCTTCTGATTGATGATTTCATACTTGCATATCCTATGAACCATCACCTCAATCAAGATAATGCACAGACCCACTGCCCCCCACCAAGTTTCCCCGTGCCCCTTTCATTAGGCCAATTAGAAGTTGTTCCCAAGCCCACTGCCTTTCTGAAGGTTTAATTATTGTCCCCCACCCAGGTTTTATTTAAAAAACATTGCAACCATTGTACTTAAACTCATTAATTATTCTAATGAGTGTATATTAACTCATTGTTTTCACACCAGACATTGTAAGTTCTTTTTTGCTATTTGGTCTGACTTTGCAGGAGTTTCCTGCCCTTTCTTCAGGACATTGTTGCTTAGTTCCATTTTCTTAAACACACGCAGTACATTTACCTTGGTTACTTTAATGTATTTTACTACTGACTTTGCCATCTGCACCACTTCTGGATCAGATCCCTTGACTGGCTTTTCTTCTCCATGTGATTCCCAACTAAGTGTTTAAGTGTCTGACAATTTTTGATTAGATGGCAGGCATTGTGGTTATCTATGCTATTGGGCTATTTATTTATTTATTTGTATCTCTTTCATTGTTTTGAACTTTGTCTTTGGACATAAATTAAATTACTTGGAAATGTTTATCTTTTTAGCTTGTATTTAAGCTCTGTGATGTGGGGACCACAACAATCTTTATGAACTTAGCCTTTCTATTACTAAAATAATATCCCATGTATTAGAAGGTTCCCCCTTGCCTCACGGGCACATGAGTTATTTTCAATTGGAATGAGTGTCAGGAATTGGTTTGTCAACTCATTTCTAATGATTCTGTTTTCAACTTTAAAAATTCTGCACATAAATGTATTCTCGTCCAGACTAATTTAAGATTGAAAATGAATACTCTGCAGGGTTAGATCTAATACTGTGTCCCAATAAGCAGCTTTGTCCTCCCTAAACCCCTCAACACTGCATATTCAACTCAGGGACACTGCTTGGCCTTGCCTACATTCCTGTCTAGGTAGCAACCTTCAGTGTTAAAAGAAGTGTGTGTATGTGTGGGGAGTATGTGTACATGTTCATGTGCAATGTATATGTGTGTAATTCAGGTGTGTGTGTAAGTAGAAACATGAAATATTAGCTTTAATAATCTGTAACAATCCAATAATGTTTCAAATAACCCTGATGCCCATGAAAAGTGTCCTTGGAGTATGTGTATGTACGTATGTATGTATGTATATTCATATATATATATATATATATATATATTTACTGTTTACATTGTATTTCAGAAAAGTTGGCTATGAAGCCTGTACCTATGGCTTCTAAAATAGTGCATCTATCCTACTGGCTCCTGATATCGTTGTAGCTCCTGGAACAAATCCACAACACAGGGGTTTGTTCCCTTTGCATTGTCACCTGACCTAATGGTTTCAGCTATTATCTTTGTCAAGTACTAGTGGCAACCTCACAATGACAGCTGGCCTTGAACTGTCATTTATATGACAAGTGAATCCAGATGAAAATTCCTAGTTAAATTAGTCTTATTTCTTAATTACAGTATTAAGCTTGGTTGGCAGTCATTATATCCTACCCTCTCCCGATACCCTTCGTCTGATCTTAGCATTTCATTCTCTGCTAGTATCATCTTTGTTTCTAACTTGGCCAGTGCTGATGTGAAACTTTTTAAGACTTTATGTAGATGATTGTAAATTCATGTCTCTTGGATCATAGACAGAGGCTAGAGGTTTTTCCACTGTCTCTGATAGAGTTTCGGCACATCCGAGTTTCATGTCTAGCCAGATCTGTGCTGTGCTGAGGGCAAAAGCATTCTGAAGAAACTCACTAATCCCTATTTATACCTCAGCTGCAAAACCCTTCCTCCTTCCAACTAGAAAAACTGGTCCCGTAGGGGAAGATATTGAAGATATTACTACACAGGTGAAATACTCTGTTATTAGGACACATTGCAGTGGCTCCTGGGTCTTAACTGCTTAAATGGGAAGCCCTATCAGGTGGGCAGGCTGCCCATTTCTGCATATTATATTCGTCTTGCACTTCAAGGCAAGCAACAAAAATGTTTTGTGGGTTTTTTTTTTGTTTTGTTTTGTTTTTTGTTTTTGTTTTTTTGTTTTTTTACCTTTCTTTCTCCTGTGATTGATTTCATTACTGAGAGTCCCAGTTAGTTAGTACTTTCAGTTTCCTAATTGGTGAAATTGGAACTCAGAAGTCATCTTTGACATCTTGATCATCTATTATTTCCATGTAGTATGCTTCTAACAGGCTTCCTATCCCTATCATACAACAGCTTCATATGCATGAGGTCTCTCCTTACCATGAATTCTAATCTTCCCTTGTTTTTCCTATCCATCTTTTTCTTAATGTTCCCATTATCATTCCCTTGCTACTAAGATCTCATCCTTGATGCCATTGCTTCTAGTTTCAATGGTCCATCCAATTGGTCCTTTCTGATGCACAGTTTCTAAAACCTTGGGACTCTCCAAAGTAATGTGACCATCTTTCTAATGCTAGTGAGATGATTGCTAGCTGGAAACCCCAAACAGCAGGAGGGTGAGCACTGGCATTATCTAACCCTTAACGAGCTGATTACTAGTGTTCAGTGGTTTAACTGACAATGCCCACATAATGAAGCCCTCACCAAAGGGGCGGGGTTTGGGAAGTACACTGATACATGAACAAATGGGATTCTTGAAGGTGGTAGGTATGCTCAAATACTAGATCTGTAGACCAGGCTGGCCTCAAACTCACAGAGATCCACCTGCCCTTGCCTCCTCCCAAGTGCTGAGACTGACTAAAGGTGTATGCCATCAACACCTGGCCTATCTGTATCTTTTGTAATAACCCTTATAGCAAACTAGTAAATGTGTTTCCAAGCTTTTTGAGACATGCTAACTGGTTAACCAAATCTTAGGAAGTGGCTGCAGAAACTCCAGTTTATAGTAGGTGGTCAGAATTGTGATAACTGTGTTTACTACTGGCATCTGAAGTATAAGATAGTCTTGTATGGCTAAGTTCTTGAGATCTGTGGATCCTGACACTTCTTCCAGTAGATGATGTCAGAATTGAACTGGATTGAATTGAATAAGGTTATTCAGCTGGTATTGACCAGCTCCTGAGGAAGACTTTTTGGTTGGTGGTAGGGTGGAGAATTATTACAATCATTATATTGAGGGAGAAGAGGAAAACACTTGGCTTTCCCCTCTATACTCAAATCTTCCAAAAGGACATAAAAAGTTCAACACTATCAGTATCTCCAAAGCCAAGTATGATGGTTTGAATGAGAATGGCTCCCTCAGACTCATATATTTGAATGTTTGGTTCCCAGTTGATGGAAATGATTGTGAAGGGTTAGAAGGTGTGGCTTTGTTAGAGAAGTTGTGCCACTGGAGATGAAGTTTCAAAATCCCACATCAGGCCCAGCCCACAGAGCATACTTGCCTGCCTGCTGCCATGTACCCTGCCATAATAGTCATGGACTAACCCTCTGAAACTATAAGAAAGCCTACAACTAAATGCCTGCCTTTATAAATTGCCTTGGTCATAGTCTCTCATCACAGCTATAGAATAGTAACTAAGACACCAAGCTCAAACCAGGCCTCCATCATTGAAGACCTTTTCCAAAGTGACTTTAGACTAGTCTACACTTATAAGCTTATCTGCCATTCTCCTTTGCATACCAAACTGAACTTGAAGCTTCTATTGGAGTTTCCTTCAAACTTACATTGGCCTGATTATTGCCAGAAGTCTCAGCTTTGAGAGGCAGCACATGAGGCATACCCTCCATGTTATTTTTTTCATTTCAGAGGTAACAGCCATATGGATTTGTTTAAAGCAGACTCTGGTAAGTAACTGGCCCACAGGAAGTACGTAATTAGTGACCAACTGACTTTTTTCTTCTATTTTCTGGTAGCATTTTACATTTGTCAGATAACATTTGATAGTACTTTTATGATTATGCTTAGGTATACCAATTAGTTCATCCATTCAACAAAGCATCTATGTTATACAAGATTCCATGCAGTTGAGTTATTTAATAGATCCCTTAACTCTCACATACCAAGCCATTGATCCTAATCATTGCTTGCATGTGTCATTGCATACCTGCCTAGTTGCCCACAGTTGTTTTACATTGTGTATGTGCAGACCTCTTCCACAGTCATGCAAATGTGTCCATTGTATATTTGTACATAGCTTCCATAGTTGTGTAAACATCTTCACTATCTTACATGCCTTACATGTAAACATGGCCATCTCTCCCACAGTCATGTGACTGTGTATGTAGCCAGCTCACCCATAGTTGAATGTGCCCTGTATTCTGTATACTTGGACATTTCTCCTGCAGCATAAACATATACACCGTGCTCTTGGCCATTAATTTCACCATTGGGTTGGGTGTAGACACAGCCATTTCTCCTATAATGGAGTCTCCCAAGAAATTAATCACATCTCACACTCCTGACTTTGTGGAAGG
Source organism: Phodopus roborovskii (assembly GCF_943737965.1). NCBI lineage: Eukaryota > Metazoa > Chordata > Mammalia > Rodentia > Cricetidae > Phodopus > Phodopus roborovskii. The sequence goes on from NW_026126525.1 coordinate 12,391,692, forward strand.
ACATTGACAACATTTTTATGTTTTGAATAATTGAAAGGAAGATTAAAATAATTTATTATCCCTAGAAGAGGCTGGCTCATTTCTGTGGATTTTAATCCTTTTCAAAACAGAAAATAGTTTTGTACTTATTGAACAACTATCAGAAAGCAATATTAGTATCCCACTGACATGAGACACATTTGTTCCTGACAGCACCAAGCTATTCCCAAGAAAATGTTGGACACTGATGTCACTCCTTCTGGAGTCCATTCTCTCCTTGGCTAATGGCCTCTTGGGCAAAGAACTGCCCCCACCTGGACCACTGACTTTGGATATACTGTCCTACTGTGCTTACAGGAGATAAACTTAGAAGACTCCTGAACTATGCCACGTCAGGGTAAGACAGCCTTTCTGCCTCCCTGCTTCTGTGTTGATCAGTCAGAAACATTAGGTCTTTGCCAAAGCTGGTTGCCCCAACATTGCTGTGAGACTTTAGGTGACTGTCCAGGTAGCCTGCTGTTTCTGTCTTTGTTGTACCTGTTAGAAGCTGCTTGCCTACCCTTCTTGCCTTCTCAGGTCATTGATGGGGTTGAAGATTAGACTGTCACATGTATTATTCTCTCTTCCTAGATAGAAATATTAGGTACAAGACTTAAACTTTCCAGCGCAGGACACCTCTATAGTAATCTCTGTTATACCTTTACCAAATAGGACTGAATAATAGCTCTTCCCATTTGCTCTTGTCACTTTACTGCAATAGGATTTAAATAAGTGTATGTTGTTGCTTTTCCTTTTCCTAGAGCATACATATTTACTGTCTTTGTATATAGTTTTGTATCAAGCCTAAATCTTTCCTTCAGACTAAAAGGGGAATTGTAGTGAGATATCCACCCCACCTGCACCTGTTGCACTGACCACGCCCATTGGGTTGTGGGACAGGTGGACATGATCCATGGAGGCTAGGTCTGGGGTTCTGGGCCCTAGCTTGCTCTCTTGTTCCCAATGTGGTCATGGAGGGCAGCCAGTGTGGATCCTTGGAGCAGGGACTTGAGGGGGCATCTGCATTGTGTGTGTGATTTTTTTCCCAAATAAAATGATATTAATCTATATTTGAGCCAGTCCTGTGAATCTTGTGCCATATACCAGTTATCTACTTCAGACTCTCTAAAGTTTAGCTTCTTCAAGAACTAATTAGACTGAGCAACAAATTTTACAGCTTCTCAATTTTACCCCTTGACAATGATCCAACTTGTAGCAGCTAATATTTCAAATACTTCCATTTCTTATAAGGAAACAAATATCCAATGTACCTGTTATTTCAAATTTAAAAGAACTCAATCAAGTAATCTCACTTTATGAACACACTGAATACCACTGACAACAGAGTTTGGCCCCCACTCTCTTCCCTTAAAGAAACTACCATTTATAATGAGGAGTATTAAAGTATGTGATATAACTTATTTGCAACTATTAATATTTATAATTATTTCAAAAGTGTTATGAGAGTACTTCACCTCTTTCCTAAAACCTCATACCCCCAACCTACATGGTCACATCCAGATACTGAGTTCCTATTCTCTAACCACAGCTGGTTAGTGGTGAGTAGGGTAGACCTTACCCAAGTAGAGCCAATTAGATTACTTTTTTCAAGGAATTGTACTGGGGATTAGAACTTTGAGAGTCTGTCAGAATTGATATTTAAATTGTGAAGAAAGAACAAAGGAAAATTAATTTGGGGATGGAAAAGAATGAAACAAATGGGAAGGGGAAGCACAACTGGGCATTTAGTGTGTATCAGGGTTTCTTGTCTTAAAGAATTAAACTGATTCAGTAATCAATAGCCAAGGAAATGGAAGTGATGAGAGCTGACTGGAGGTGGCATAGGAATGACATGTCTGACACCACAGCCCCACTGTTCTGTTCATGGGTATAATGGCAGAAATCTAGGTATTTCACCAAGCTTGTCTCCTCTTTCCTAACACTTTCAGAGGTGTTAGTTGCCAATAATCTGAAGGCACCTACAACTGCTTCATCCCTTTCACTCCAGGCTGTGTGTGTGCATGTGCTCAGAAGTGAATGGCCATTGCCATTGACCTTCTTGTTTACATTACCCCCTTTGGCATCTTCCTCTGTTGTTTATGTCAGTTTCCCACACACAAACACATGTACAGCATATCTTGCACCTGCTGCTATAGGTTCCATGCAAATGAGCTACTTGTTTGTGAGAATGGAGAGATAATAAGGGTTTGGGGGAAGATGCTCAGGACTTTATTTAATTGGTGAGCCTGGTTAAATAATGAGGAAATATTTTATTGTGCACCGCTGTTGGTAAGATCTACAATTAATGCTTTTAGTGTAATTAGGCAGTTAGAACATTATCTAGAAAAAGATAATTAAATCTGTATTTTGTCTTTCAAACTGCAAAAGAAACTTTTCAAAACCACTGGGAAAGGTGAAAGCTAGCCAAATCCATTTATTTTTTTTTAAACCAGGAAAGTATTTTTGGCAGGCTTTGCTGGCATCCAAGCACACATAAATCTTCAAATGGGTTATTATGCATCGCAGGTCCTATGCATTGTAAAAATGCCATCTCTCAAGCATTATTGTTATTAAAGAAGAGACAAAAAACTAAAGATGGTTTTCTTGGGTCTATTCTTTGTGGATTTTGGCTCCTGTTGAATTATATGAGATGACTGTGTTTGTGCTGCATTCAGACAGAGGGAGGTGAAATCACTGTTCACTTACTGGTTCTGAGCCTCAGGCATATTACTTTTGACCTGGGTGAGTCACTTTGCTTTTCTCTTCCACAGCCTCAGTCTCTTCAGCTGTAAGATGGGATAATAAAAGTACCTTCTTCCTTGGATTGTGCTAAAGATGAAAATGACAACTCATTGTTGACAATGGGCCAAGTATCTGTGTGCATCTTTGCTGAGTGTGCTCCAGTGTCTTCTGAAGCTGAGTCATTTCTGTAGCTAGTAATATAGCCAGTGAAGCATGTCACAGTGACACAAGGAGATTACTATAGTACTACTAACTATGCAGGGGAAGGAGGCTGGATTGCTTATGACTTGCTATTGAAGAACCAGCCTGCCTCCATCTTAGGCTTAAAAGCCATCCCATAATAAAGATAAACTAGGTTCACTACTGTTTATTATTAAACCAGTGTTTCTCAAGGACTGGACTATGATCCATCTAGAACCTTAACTACAAATGGTTCTGCACTTCATGTTATAGGAATGATAATCATATCTGTTTTCAAAAAGTAGTTTATAATCATTTTGCAACCCTCCCTTTGTTTCAAAAGGTTATATGGCCACCAATGACTACCATGTCAGTGTTTCAAGAGGGACTAACTTGTTATGCTTATCTTCTGGTCCAGTAACTTCACCTATTTTGCATCCCAAATTCTTTTGGAAACCTCCTAACCCTGAGCAGTATAAAAGTCTCGTGTTCCTCACATCTAAGGCTGACCTCTCAAACCCTGATACCGTAGGGGGAGACAACTCATATACACAAATAAAGAAAGCTCACTCTAATTTGACTATGATGATTTGGGTCAGTGGTTTTTCTCTTCCTATCTTTGGGATTAACATTTGGAGGTCCCAGTGAGTTCAAGATCCCACCCCAAATTCATAAAATCAGAAGCTGGACCCTTCCCTCTAGCCCTCAGAGACTGAGAAGCACTGGCAGTGTGCACCTTGGAAACATTCAAACACCTTTGGTTCATTGGACTGCCTGAGCAAACAGTCACATCCAAACAAGGAAAAATCTAGGCAGCCTGCATCTACTATCAATGTAACTTCATGGCTATCTTAAAGTCTGTACTACCATAGAATGTAAGGGGGGAGTGGTTGTCCAGATCCCAGGGACAGGACTTTTTTCTTATCTTGGACTCTCTTTGAAGGCAAAGATGGGAAACCTGATTACCAGAATCCAGAAGACAGTATCCTCAGCTGTACCCCTGAGCTGTTCTCTCTCTCTCTCTCTCTCTCTCTCTCTCTCTCTCTCTCTCTCTCTCTCTCTCTCTCTTTCTCTCTCTCTCTCTCTCTCTCTCCTCTTTCTCTCTTGTTCTTGGTTGTTTTTAGTACACTGGACCCTTTATATAGGAAACAGAAATACTATGAAAGCCTATATGTATTTAATAGGGGAAAATGTGATTCTCTTCAACAAGTTCTCCAGCATTGCCTAGATGGCAGGTTTCATTAAGTTTTTTTTTTTTTAATCAAGTTTATGATCTATACAATGCATTGTGAATTTATGAAACCAATCATTAATTCAAAAACAAACATTGGAATTCAAACAAAAAAAATATTAAACAAAGCTCCTAAAAGCAGTGTGGAAGTGGAAAGTGATCATTTTAAGTACCTAAATATGATGGCATTATAGAGAATACATTTTTTACACTGTTTTGCTTAATCTTCAGAATAACACTGTGCAGTACTGTTGTACATAAATTGCCTCCAAACAGCAACACTCCCTCCTGTGGGGGAGAAGAGAGGTTCTTCCCAACTCAGAAAACTTACAAGACTCGGGAACAATCCTAAATGGTAGGAAGTTACTGTGATATAACATCCTCAAGGCTCCTCTCCAAGGTTATATAAGTAGTAACAACTTTGGGCAAGAGACCCTCCGACCTTTCCAGCTGCCCACTAATTATGCATGGGGATTCAGGGAGGCAGCTAGGGTGTGCTTTTTAGTGATACAACTGCCTTCGAGTCCTCACTGCTCCTGTAAATACTTTTGCCAGTAACCTGGCACTTCTGTAAGCAAACCCAATAAACACATTGGTTCAATGAGTTGGACTTAGTGTTTGGTCTGTTGTCAGGGCTCTATTAGGTAGGGACAAGTCAGCATTTGTTTGTGTCTCCTCTCAGGAAGTCATGCCAAAGGGATGATGGTCTTATTGTCTGCAAATGAGGGAAATGATCTCCCAAGAACTAAAGCTCATGAGGCAGATGACGTGTGGCAGAGTCAATGACTTCAACTGTAATTCTCTGGAAGCACATGCCTATAGCCACTGAGTCACCTTCCAGCTGTCCTTGAATCCTTGACCCCAAATTGTCAGTTTTCATTTTGTCTTCCTGTCTGGATCCAGGAGGGAATAATCTAGATTACACTATAAAGACTTAACATTTCAAATAAGAGAGCCCAGAATGTAGTTATTTTTAGATGGAGCCTTTGCTGCTTTCTTGAAGCCTCTGCAGACCAAGGGAAGAGGTAGCAGAGTACCACACCATATATTAACTGGGGAACTGTCTACAAATATGATAAATGAATGACAAGTCTCTCAAAGATGGATCCGGATCCCGAGAAGCTCTTTACAGAGTGTCAGGGAGAATGACTCACAATGGCAGACTTTCTGAGAACATCCAGTTTCATTTGTGAGAGTGTAAAGGCTGAGTGCTCAGAAACATTTAGACTTAGATTTGTGTTTCTTTCTGAAGTTACCTTCTTGCTATGGCGCCAAAAACAAAACAAAACAAAACAAAAAACCCCATATCTCAGTGCTAAATGGAGAAATTATGGAGGCAACACACAGAAGTCTTTAAATCAAGTGAATGGATACAATTGAAAGAGAAAGTGTTGTCACAGATTTTTTTATATTGTTAAAAGCAAAATTGAATGCATCCAATGTTTAATACGCAAAGCAGGGTTTCCTCCAAGAGCAGAGTGAGGCTTTACAGATGCTTGAGTGGTTGCTCTCTCTGGCTCTGGCAGGCAGCAAGGAGTAAACAGCCTTGCTCCACCAGGCATGACTCAGCGACTCTTATGTTTTCATCTTTGTGCTGCTCAGAGACAGGACACCCATTCCATATTCCTTCCCTTGCACAACCCCCAGAAACACAGTCACTACCAGTGACCTCAAGGAACTCTATAGGAAAAGAAAAATGCTCATGACGTAAGATCATTGTGCTGTGGCTGTACAAGGTGTCCTGTGGCTCTGGGAGGGGTAGACAGTATCCAGCTAATGTGCTGCAATAGCTCAGACTCCTCAGAAACCTTGTAGATTTTCTCCTGGAAAGAAGAATCTAGACTAGGCTGGAGGGAGATTAGGATCTTAAACAAGGGTGCTTGAAGGTCAAGCCGGCTCCTCATTTGCCCTGCCCTGGAGGAAGGTATGGAACCAAGGATTCCACAGTGCAGAACTCAGAACGTCTGGGAAGAAGGAGGCCCGAGAACTGGCCTGGCTGGTCTCAAATGTTTTTCCCATAAGCACTTTCAGTCTAGGAACCAAGTCTAGAAAGGATGGATCTCAAGATGAAAACACAGTAAAAGATCAGTTTCTAGGTTACTGGAAAAAGAGTATGAAACAAAGCTCTGGCTGCTGGCTACACATTGCACATTATTGTTTCCAGAGAGGGTATGGCAGGCAGGGGCATGATAGCAAGATAGAGTAGCAGCTGAAAGAGAAGGTGTTAGGAGCTACCTTCCCAGGAGGGGCTGGTGACCTTCCCTTTCTTAGCTTTCACTGGCCTGAAAGGGAAGGGCAGTCTTAAAGCCATGCCTTCTGACCAGGTGCTTTCAAAGCACCCTATTGCTCTGGAGACATGGCTGTTTTTACAGCCACATGGATACTGTTGTGATGAAATATGAGGCCTGGAGCACCTTCACTGTCATCCTCTGACTGCTCGAGGCCATTGCATGGATCTAGGAGGAAAGACACATATGCCATTCAGGATAAAATGGTGGTAACTGCACTCAGCTTGAGCAACATGGCATTCTGGGTGAGGCTCCACACTCCCTGGCACTGGAGCTGCTAAAGATTTTGCTTTCTCCATGAATGTCTGTAAACTCTTTAGAATTTAAAGTTTATGTGGTCTGCCATGGTTAGGATGAATTGTCAAGTTGATTATGTTGAGGTTAAAGAAACACATCTCCTCCTCATGGGTAAGGGCTCTCATAAGGAGTCAACAAAGTCTGGCATAATAGGTTGCCGCAGTGCCCGGCCCTTCTCTCATGCAGACTGAGCATGGCATCCCACCATAGGGAACAGGCTCCAACAAGTTAGCTAGCTCATGTACCAGGATGGACTGGGGGTAGGCTAGGCAGAAGGTGAGGGAGGGTGGGAGGAGGAGGGTGGTGGGATGAGGCAAGGGGTGGTGAGAGGGATAACTGTGGGTGGAATGCAAAATTGAAATAAAAAAAAACATTTAAAAAAATGGAAAAAAAGAAACACATCTGTGGATGTGTTTGTCATAGAATCTCTAAGAGGCGTTGTTCCTGGCTCTAATGAGTGGGTCCCCCTCTATTAGTTTATAATACTGTAGTAATTCACAGGGAGATTCAGAAGGCAGGAGGTCTTTGGATGGGGGCTGTATCCCATCCTGGTTTCTTCCGTATCCATTCTCCCTACTTACTACTTCCCATCTGCTATTTGCTATGAATTGAGCAGCTAGCCTCTACCACATGCTCCTGCTGTCCACGAACCAAGACAAAAACTTCCTCTTTAAATTGTTTCTGTCAAATATTTGGTCATACCAACAATACAAGTAACAGATGTTCTACCTAATGAGGCCAGGTAGTGGGTTTGGCTACCCCAATGGAACTGTGTGGTAATTTGAACAAGAATCTCAGATATGGAAGCCATTGGTTCCCCAGCTGGTGGAACTGTTTGGGAAGGATTAGGAGGCATTTTCAAAATCCTAAGTAATTCCCAGTTCATTCTCTTTCTCTCTACCCTAGGCTTGTGGATCAGATATATGCTATAGTACCATGCCTACCTGTCTGCTGCTGTATTTCCTGCAACTGTGGTCATTGGTTCACACTCTAAAGGTATAAGCAAGCCCCAATCAAATGTGTCTTTATAAGTCACCTTGGTCATTGTGTCTCTTGACAGTAATAGAAGAGCAACTAAGGAACACTGCCAAGGTTCTGTGATATAGGAAATTTCTGGAACTGAGAGGGAACAGCAGGAGGACCTCAGTAGTTCCTCCCCTCTTTCCCCTCAACTTTAGGTGTGTGCCTTGGCCACCGTCCCAGTAGCCACTGGTAAGCCATGACTAGCAGCCCAAACCTGGCTTCCTGTTTGCTTCTATTCAGTCTAACTTGGTGGGTTCTCTGTCAGGACAACTATTTCTAATTTTGATTGTGAACAGCAGCTCATAATTTGCTTTTGTCTCTTGAAGCATTTCTTCATTATGGGGAGGGGGACAAAACAAAAAACAAAACAAACAAAACCCTATACTCTCACAATGACTAGAAACTAAAGAGCCTTCAGGTTTTATTAAATATCTTTAAATACATTATATCATGCATTTTGGCACTTTGGGGCAAAGGGGAAACAGAAGTAAATGAGCAGAAGGAAAAGTTCCTTCTTGTGGATGTCTGGATAGAAAGATGATGGAGGGCAAAAGAGTGCATGGTATACACTGGAGCTCAAATTGTCTCTCCTGCAGTTAACAGGACATTGTCAGGGGATCCAGGCTGACTGTGTACTCGGTTTCTGGTTCGACTAATGAGTTCCGGTGCTATTATTTTTTTCTCCCTTCTTCCTCCTTCTGAACACAGTAACAAATAATCAGGATGAGAAATGTAAAAGTTTTCATGTCTTATTTGAAGATGACATGGTAAGGAATCCAGGAAGGGGGAAGGGGCTTGCTATGAAGTAGAGTAGCCACAGAAAGTTAGTGGGGCTCAAAACCAGAATAAATCAACTTCTGCATTTCCTGACCTGAACAAATACCATTATGTAGACATGATGCTTTTCTAATCTGATTTTCAGATGATACCATGTTCTTTTCTCTTAATTCTGTCTTGAGACAAATGCTTTAATTTTATGTGCAGCAGTTGGGGGAAAGTAAAGTTCAATGTCTAATTTCTTTGATATATTTACAGTTCTTTCCCTCCGCTTTCCAGGAGAGGAAATGGAGGAACAGAAACAGGACCAAACTCTATAAATAAATTATGGTTGGCCTGCTCTTAAATATCATAAACTGCTGAAAAGAAATGAAGTCATAGCATACATTAATTTTATTATGAATGTTGGCTAGGAGATGGTGTTAAAATTAAAGGGATTTGTAAGGATCAAAAATGAAAGGAGATAGAAAAACCTTTAATATTTCAGAAATAATGAAACACTTATCATGTTTTCTGGGCAGAATACAGAAATCTGTGCTTGCAGCCTCATCAAATAACCCATGTAAGCATGGGGGTGTTGGCTGACTGTCTGTGCTCTGCGAATAATGGCTGCATTCTGCCCAAGACTCTAGCCACTGTTTTACCTCCCCCATATATCAAAATATTCCCTAGGGAAGTCACAAGACAAATGACTACAGAACAAGAAGACCTTATAGGCAGACATGTATTTAGTTAGATTTTAAGACCTTTTTCATGTCTCTTCAGAATATTTATGGAATTGGAAGAGTCAGGATATGGTAGCCTATGAAATTTTTTTGGAACTAGAGCCATTGAAAAAAAATTACCCAGAAAACTTTGAACTTGAGTTTTCAACAGCTCAGCCTTCATGCCAATGTCAACTTCTGCTGGGTCCCCTCTGACAAACCCTTTGCATTAACACTCCCCATGATATAATCTGTCTTCCTGCAGACAGAATTCTTGGGTGTCTCCATGGCCAAAACCTGGAGAAACGGGGATATTGTGCAAGTCATTTTAGGTTGGAATTTGACCCAAATCCAGAACTTGTTCTGTCTGAAGTTGCTTCATTACATGGGATGGTTTTGCATGGAGGATACCACTCCAGAAATAACCCAAATGGCAAAGAAATGTGACAATCTGCACCATGAGTGGAGCCTGAGCTTATAGGCATTGTGGATCAATTGACACTGGGTGTATTAGCTCTGTACTAGATGTACAAGAATATAAAATCTTACTATTGTTAATCTTCCTAACCTACATTGGCAGGCTCATGGAATTCATGTTTATAAAGTTCTTCCATCTGTTTAACTATTTCTGGCTAGAAAGATGATTTGAAGACCTTTGGCTGTGGGAAAGAACTGCCTGGTAGATTGTAGGTACCAGATTATTTGCCAAATCACATGCAAAATGGCAAAGCTTGCTGTCTTCCAACCCACATGGCCAATCAATTTTGGGGGATCTTGACCAATACTGGTAAGGCTAAGATCCAGGTGCTGGACATGAAATCATAGTGGATCTATGCCCAGGCTACTCCTGGCCAACTCAACAGATACACCTAAATCACTCAGAGAGGAGTCTTTCCCTTTCTCCCTGATTTCCATGAGGCTCCTCAGAGCTGTATTCTCCAACAGGCCTTCTCTTTTGACCTTGTTCTGTCTTCGGCTTGCTTGGCCCAGATTTAATGGGAATCCTCCCATATGAGGGTAGTGAGAATCCAACTGTGTATAACTGATCAAGTTCCTCACCCTCAACCTTTGCTGTGCCAATCCTTGGCTAGCTTTGCAGGAAAATCCTATTAAATGATTTGGCAGGAATCCCTCCATGTTCGATGTTGCTTCCCAGTGATTCCCTTCCCAGACTCTCCCTTGTGCACACTGATTATAAATCCCTACCCTTTCATTATTGCTGTACCTGGGATTGAGTCTGTACTCTTGGCTTTCTTCTTTGTTGGCTGACTTTGATTATCAGCGTGATTAGATTAAGAAACCCCTAGGGCAGCAATGAGGCATATGAAAGTGTGTCCAGACAGAGTTAACTGGGACATCCACTCTAAATGTGGGTATCCCTGTCCCATGCCTGGGTTCTGGATTGAATGAAAAGGAGACAAAGAGAAGGTCAGTTGAGAGCTAACATCTCTCCATCCTTGCTTCTGGTCGGCTTGAACTGTTTGAACCATGTATTTATTTGTTTCCCTTCACAGGGAGCCTAAGTATGCTCTGAGGCTACCCTTAAGTTATCTACTTATTTTTGCAATAAATTTAGATTTGCAGGAACTTTGCACTCTTCACCACCCTTATTGATGTTGTTGACAACCTTCTTTTCAACAGCATTAGTGCATTGCAGTTAACTGAGTTTCAGATGTTTCTCCATTACTGTCCTCTCTTTGATCTAGGTACTGCACGGCTTACAGTTGTCATTTTTTTTTTTATCAGCTTTCTCTGGTTTGATGACCCCATTGTGAGCCAGATTAATATTTTCTTCATAGTGGGTCAGAGTTGAGAGGCTTTGAAAAGGAATACCACAGGAATGAGAAGACCCACACTACATGTAAGAGAGGGCGTTCTGGTGGCAGCCCAGGTGAAAGGGCACGGAAAATGGAAACTTTGCCTTTTGGCTGCTTGTCTTCATATTTGCTAGCACATTCAAGTGTCCTGTTTCTGGCGTATTCATTAGCTGTTATATTAGAACTGGCTTCTAATATATTCTAATTAGATTTCTAATGTGGACTGAAGAGCTGCAGCAATACAGGAAATCTCTAGGACTTCAGTACCAGATTGGGACTACTGAGACATGCAGTCTGTGGACCAATGGCTACTGGATTCTTGATTTTTCATTGCTGAACTAGCCAGACTGCATCATGTGAGCCTTCTAGGAAATCCTTCTAACATTTGTAGTCATCCTATCAGCTCTCCTTCCTTAGAGGACCTGACTAATGCAGCTCATTCTCTCCGGAGTTCAATGAGACTCTTAAATATTTGTGCTCACACCTTCTACCAAATTTGGGTAGTTTGGGAGCTTTTAAAAATAATCTCCCTCTCATTCTCCTCTTCTCCTGGGATTTCCATAATGCAGATGCTGATGTAGTAGATAATTTTCCACAGATCCCTTATGCTCTGTTCAAATTGCTTTGGTAATTTTTCCTTATTTTTCAGATCAAATAATTTTGGTTGTTCTTCTTCAGAACCACTGAGTGTTTCTAGTCAGCTCCAACACACCTTTGAGTCAATCTACTGAACTTTTCATTTCAGTTATTGGACCTCTCAGTTCCAGAATTGTGTTTCTTTCTGATTTTCTGTCTCTTTCTTGACAGTTCTACTTTGTTTATAATTGATTTCCTTAACTTTCTCCATATTCTCTTGAGTTCTTTGAATGTCTTTAAGACCCCTGCTTTGAAGTGTTTAAGTAGATCCTCAACCAGGTCATTTTCAGGGCAAGTTTTTATTGTCTTACTTCTTCCCTTTAATGGTCATGGTTTCCCATTTGTTTGCACATGCCTACACTTTCTGTAGGTGAGAATCGGATGGACAGTGACTCTACTGATCATTTTCTCTCTCCAGGTTTGTTGTTTTTGACTCTTGAGCAGGGCATGATTTTGCTTTGCTGGTGTTAGCCTGAATAAGCACAGATTTCTTTGTTTTATGCCTTTCTCCAGTCATATTTTATAATTTCCCATATATATGGCTGCTTTCAAATGTCTTAAACTTTAAATGTGTGTGCTCCAAAGAGGAAAGGTAGAAAAACGAAGAGAAGATGGGGGAAATAGTATGTTTTTCCTTTAGATTCCCTTGAAGTTACTGTGGCAGTGTGAGCAGTAATTACAGCACTGAAGGAAAAAAGCAGCCCTTCAGTAACAATCAGATAATGAACCCCAAGTTTTGGAAGACATAATCCTTTTTGCTCCCCGAGGCTCTTTCTGCTGTCTAATTTGGAGGGCTGCTCCTCAGTACCTAGATACTGGCATCAACTGGAAGTCACCACAGCTTACCAACCAATCATACTCCTGAAGTTGAAATCTTTCTAATGGACTCCAGAGTTTGAAGACAGTTAAATTAGAAATATTTTGCATGTGTGATGACTATCTATGTGGGGAGTCAGATTCTTGACGTTTCTCTCTTCTCTATCACCCCAGATTCCCCTGATGGTCCCTTCTCAACTAACAACCTGTTTAAATAGTTTGACATCCTCAACTTTTCAAGGATGAAGTAGTTGACTTCCTGTTTTATAAATATTTAAGAAAATAAGTATTTGGGGGGGTGTTTGGCATTTAGGAAAGGTAACAATAAGAAGGACCAGTGTGAGAACAGTGATGCTGAAAGCTTTGTAGTAGACCAACTGCTAGGATACATTATGTTACAATTAGCTATTGTCAAAGTAAGAGCGTAAATGAGTTATGGATGGCTCTAGACCTACTGGAAACAGCATGTGTGCCATACAAGGTACCAAAGACATAGAACTGTGCCTAGAGTGAGAAGGGGGAATGATGAGAAAGACGCTGAAGCTCATGATGCTTGGCCAACAGGAGCTTTCTGAAGTGCAAGATAGTCCAACTGAATTTTGGTGGTGAATAATGTGCAATCTCTCCCCTCCCACCCCCAAAACAAAAAATGCTGGGTTCTAGTACCAACTCAGTCCTTTCACTTACTGTGGTGACCATGGCCAAGTCTATTTCCCACCAAGTATCTCAGTCACTTCTGTAAAATGGTGAAGGCCAGTTAAAATGAAGGCTTTAGCTAAATTCTCGCTCTTTCTCTCTCTCCCTCTCTCTTTTGTTTTTTTTCTTTTTCTTTCCCTCCTTTTCTTTCTTCCTTTTTGCACACTCAGAAATCCCATATAAACACTAAACCAGAAATCTATGCATGTCATATATCTATATCTATACATATATATGACCTAGGCAGAACTGTGCTTCTTAGAGCCTCTTATAAGGGAAACATCTTCTAATTTCTTGGTGCTAGACCTCCACTGTCTGATATAGAAGATACTTGTTGGCTATAGTTATGTAAATTAGATAAAGTGAGAATCTAGTTTTCTCATTTGCGTCAGATGTACTTCAAGTGCTCAGTAGTCAGGTGTAGCCCTTGGCTTACTGAGTAGCACAGCATAGAGAGGAAAGATGATTTCCAACATCACAGACAGTTTTATTGGCCAGCTCTGTTGTAGACCTTTCCTTTAAAAGAAAATCTTAAGTTTCTTGTGGATAGTACTTGTGTATTCACTGCTATTGGTTTTATTGCAGAGGTAACTCTTGCTGTCATGAATACTACTGGGAGATGACATTTATTGAGTGTGACTGCATGTTAGAATGTACTAAAGGGCATTTGACTTAATCCTCACGTCCTTTGAGGTAGGAACTATTTCTCATTTTTATGAAACATTTGCCCACCACTCCAGCTCATCGGAAGGCTTACTCCTGTTTTCGTGCCATGTGGTTTAGATGCTACTTATTACTTGCAAGCTATGGAGTAATGTTAAACAAACAAAAGGCCAAATAAAAACAGCATTTCTGTGGAGAGTTTTTTTTTTATGAGTTTTTAAAAGCGGCTTGTCACTTAAAGCAATGAAATGCTGTCAACTCCTACTAATTCTGAGGATATTCTGTCCACATTATCTACCCTGTCCCAGGCTTGGACAGCACTCTGCGCTTCCTGCCTGCAATGGCAGAGACCATTGGAAGGACTATTTAGGTGGAGCTTGGCTTTTGTCTTACTTCCACTTCTCTCAAAACAGTGATCTATAGCTGCTTCAAGAAGGGACATTAAAGTCGTTTACCACACTTTGGCCCACTGTTCCAAAGATGCCTGACAGCCATATACATTCTTTCAGGGAGTATATCAACACCACTCAATTCTCAGTGCTATAGCTCTCCATTGACCCTCACTTGAGACAAACAACTGAAGAACAAAGTGTTATTCTGGCTGTCCCTGTCCCCACATCTATACAGGAGCTTCCACTTTGAGTCTTCTTTTTGCTTCTCCTTTATAGAAAAAGTTGAGCAGGCTCCAATACAAAACAAACAAAAACCAAACAACAACATCAACAAAACCCAAAAAGCAAACAAACAAACAAACAAAAAAAACCCCAAAAAACCCTTGTTAGCCCATCACCCTAGCAAGCAAATTAAATGACAAAAATCACACCCTACCAGCAGGAAGTGTGGTGATGGGGGTGTCCTGTATGCTGTGAATATATGTTTTCTTATTGGTTGACGAATAAATGCTGACTGTCCAGTAGCCAGGCAGGAAGTATAGGTGGGAGTACCAGACTAGGAGAAGGCTGGGAAGAGAGACACCATATAGCTACAGGGAAGATAGGACATCGGTCATTTTCCAGTAAGCCAAGACCATGTGGAAATACTTAGATTAGTAGAAATGGGTTAATAATTAAGAGAGAGTTAGCCAATAAGAAGCCTGAGCCATCAGCCAAGCAGTTTATAATTAATATAAGTCTCTGTGTTTATTTGGGACTGAAGGGCAATTGGACCAGGTGAGTAAGAAACTTATTAATGGAAGCACCGCTGCATATCAGGATTATTCTGGGTAAATTAATCTCCCATTATCTAATAGTCCACATGGAGATTTTGATGTTTGTCTCATTAAAGATGAAGACAATACAAAGAAAAATAGGAAAAACATAGGTTTGATGGTAGAGAGATATGAGTTTAAATGTGATAGCCACTAGCCCTGTGGCTGTGTAAACTGCAAGGCAGAAACTTTTGTGGGGAGATTCCTGTGCTTGCATGTGGGAGTTGGGGAAGCTCATTGTTCATTTTGTTTCAAGTAAGGATGACTAGAGAATAGCACAACAAAGTATCCCAAATCACTGAAGCATGCCAGTAGGTGATCTAGAGTAACACTTGGTCATTATAGCTCTATAATAATGCTAAGTTCTCTGCCCAGTGTCCCATCCATTGTTTTTTGAAGAAGAATACCTAAAACTGAGCATGCTCAGGAATTTTCTCACCTTTGCTGATCATGACGAGCCTCTTTAATATGATTAGCCTGAGTCACTTCAATGAAGACCCCTTGCGTACTCTCTTCCCTCCTCCCTCTCTATCTTGCCCCTCACTTTTCTTCTTTCTTTGTTTTTGTGACAGTCTCACTTTCTAGCCCAGGCTTGCCTGGAACCCATTAGTGTTGATGTAAAAACACAGAGCCTTTGAACATCCTCAAACCCACATCCTTTGAACATCTGGAACAGGTTCCAGTCTGAGAGTTCCCTCCACCAGAGGAGCTCCCAGTCAGACTGACACTCAAACAATTCCTTGTAAGCAGACATAATTTTTATGTACCTATTCTCTGAAGTAAATCTCTCAGAAGACAAAATTGAGACACACACACACACAAACAAAAACAAACAAACAAACAAACAAAAACCCACAGGTATTTCCCAGCAAATTTTAAAGTGTGGAGCTTCAATAGAACCTGATTGTAAAAACAACTCTTCTACAAGCAAGCTTCCAAAGGAGATAAGCAACCAATGCTTGGCTAGGTTTCCAGTACCAGAAACAGTATAATTTCTCTCTTGTTGATCTGGTCTTAAGTCCAAGAGAGCTGTTGGTTGCTGCCAAGGTGTGATTGATTGTCACTACTGCCATGAACTTCATTTGTTAAACAGCCCATTCCATTCTTTCTTCTTTTGCCCTCTTACTACTCTTAGTGAAGTTTATTAACCAACTATGATGGCTATGAACTGCAACTACTAGCATGGCATGGTAACACTAAGGGTGCAGTAGTGATACACATACTCTGAGCTAGTGAAGTCATGATCTTGGACGAGAACCTACAATCACCTCTTTACCATCATATTCCTAATATTTCTAAATATTTTTCCTTATACCCACAGATAAGTGCAGTCTTTACCCCTTATTAGAGAAATTTCTTTTTGCAACAGATTGAGCCTATGACAAAGAAACCACAACCAATCAAAATACAGAGCTATGGTACCCAATCCCAAGGGTTACATCTACAAAAGAACTTCCTCACCTAAGGCTCAGGGATCATTGCAAAAGAGGGGCAGAAAGACTGTTAAGAGCAAAAGGATCAGGGAGTTTGCTGTGAGATCATAATATCAGAAGCTATACCCATGAAGTCGCACCAACATGACTACCTAAACATGAGCTGAAAAGGAAAGGACAACAAGACACTTGGTAAAGTGGATTGGAGAAAGAACATAAGGCTTTAACTATACACAAAGGACTACAGATAACTAAGGAATGCTTAGAGCAGAAGAGATAATCTCCCTCAGGGGGGAACATACCAATTGGTTATTCATTACCAATGGTCAGCCATAAAAAAATAACAAGTAGCATTATACAGATGGGAAGAGAAATATTTAGGAATACATATGTACATATAAAAATGCATGTAACAAAAAAATTAATGAAAAAGAGTCTCTATGAATTTAAAATATGAGAGGGATTGGAAGGAAAAAAGAGGAAGGGGTAAAGGATGTAATTACATTATAATCTCAAAAATAAAAGAAATAATTTTAGAAAAAAATTAAATGCTATGTTATATACATGCATGAACATGTCATAATGAAGCAAATTATTATGGATAATTAACATTTGTTAACAAAAACAGTGTTGGAGAACTGGATAATTGTTTTTAAAATATAAAAAGATTAAATAAGTGAACAGATACACCATAAAAAAAATCTTGGCGGGCAAGGTAATACATGCCTTTAATTCAGCACTCAGGAACTCAGGAGACAGAGGCAGGCAGATCATGGATCACTGTGAGTTAGGGGCTAGCCTTATATACAGATACAGATGGCTCTAGGACATCTAGGACTATACAGAGCAGTGATTCTCAGCCTTTCTAATGCTGCCATACTTTAATACAGTAGTGTAGGTTGAAATAAATCACATCCTGAAATAAAATTATTTCATTGCTACTTCATAACTGTAATTTTGCTACTGTTATGAATTGTAATTTAAATATCTGATAAACAACCCCAGTAAAGGTCTCAACCCAAATTTTGAGAACTATTGCCATAGAGACTGTGTCTCAAAAAAAAAACCCTCTTCCATTTGCTTAATATCAAAGTCTCATCTAATAAAAAGGTTTATTATTAGAAATAACAATAATTCCTGTGCTTCAATTTATATAATATCTTGCAAAAAGCCAATGAGGAAATGAGATTACTATATCTGTCTTGCTGTCATTATTATTATTATTATTTAGGTTGAGTTTGATCTGGAAGGGGAAAAAAAAAAAGAAACGCAAGCTCCCCTCCACACACACACAATTTGTCTTCTAAAAGTCATAGGCTGCATTTCCAGGTTGGGAAGACGTCAAGCTCAGGACTGTTCTTGTTTGTCATGTGTCTTGTTAGTCTTTGTTTGCTTGGTGTAGAGAAACATTCTGTACTCTAAGAAAAATCCTTCCAGTTTAAACTCGGAGGAATGGCCTGTTTACCTTCAGTTGGAATTTCTTTTGTAAGCAGCTCCCTCTCCAACACCTTTCTATAAAGATGGTCCCATAGGATAAAGGCCACCTGTGTACTCAACCTCACCTCTGTCTGATACCCTCAGAGCACCACAGAGACAGTTGTCACTGTCAATCAATGAAGAAGCATGCTAGGGTCATAAGATCAACATGGAGGCCTGGCTCTATAGCCTTTGTACATGTCATCTCAATTCTGTGTCCTGGTTTCTCTCACATCTGCAACGGGAGTACTAGTTGATCATTGGAATCTTGTGAGGACTGGCACATTGTACCCAGATGCTCTGAGAAAGCCACAAGGTGTCTTATGAATGTTTATTATTATTATTATTATTATTATTATTATTATTATTATTATTATTAGAATTTAGAGAGAAAGAGCCTGAAGAACTCCATCCAATGGGAAATAGTTGCTAAGTATAAATTCATGCTTTCCACTAGTCTGATTTTTTTTTTTTTTTTTTTTTTTTTGGTCAGAGGCAGGATGATGGAAAGGCAGGGAACAGATGGGAAGGTAAGGAACTGGAGCCTGGATGAAGTCTTTTGCTAGTCCAGGATCAAGAATTTCAGCAGACTGAGTTAACAGAATCTACTGTGAAGATTGCTAGCCAGAGACAATCTTTCTTCAAAAAAAGAAAAGAAAAGGTATTTTAAACAGGAACATTAAAATAACAGTGAGGCATGCTGAAGAGTTAAGCACAGACGACCTTTGAGTACAATCTTACTCCTCAGATTTGAGCCTGAAATTTCTGAGGAATTCCATAAACAAAACTATAAACTTTGTTTATGGAAATGAGGTGTTATCTCTCTCTTTTGTGAGCCTTGTGACCCACAGTTTTTCCTTATCAGCTATTATCTCACCACAGTAATCACCTGTGATCTCATCTGGGGTTCCTAAGCAACTCTATGAGACACAACTCCAGAAGCCACCCAAATGGTATATATGGCTGTTGTAAAGACAATTAAGCATGCCTCACTTTTGAGATGCCAACAACCATGCTCTTGGGTGTATATTTTCTTTTCCTAAGCACCAGTTTGTTAATTTTTTGTCAGTTTTCTTGATTAGTATTTTTGACATCTAATGCAAACTGTTGAGGTCATTTGAGAAAAGGGAACCTCAGTTGAGAAAATGCCCCATACCAAACTGACCTGTGGGGCAATTTTTTGATTGATGAATGATGAGGAAGGGCCCAGCCCATTGTAGACAGTGGCTCCCTTGGATCATAGGGTGTATAACAGCTGATCATGAGGTGTATAAGAAAGCAAACCAGAAGGAAGGAGCCAGTAAGCAGCATTCCTCTATGGTCTCAGCCTGAGATCTTGTCCTGACTTTCTCTGATGATGAACTCTAACATATAAGGCATATAAATCCTTTCCTCCTCAAGTTAGTTTTGGTCAGTGTTTTAGCATACTAGCAATAGAAAGCATACTAGAACAGCCTATCTCTTCACTCTGCTTCTGTCCGTGGTAAAGAATCTTTTCAATAAACTCCCACTTAGCTTTGTGCTGACTTGTTCTGGAATTCTTTTCTGCAATCAAGTCAAGATGATCAGCTTCATCTGTGTAGATATGAACTCTGAAAAGAGGCTCAGGTTGTGTCTGGGACAGTGTGGAGATGTGAGTCTGTGGCTTATTGCCCCACTGAGGAACTTTATTAGTCAAAGTAGTTTCTATATTATTGACCTTTGTGTATTGGGGGAGGTCGTGTTGTTGTTTTTGAGTTGAGGATTAAACGAAAGGCTTCACTGTGGTAGGCAAGCACTCTAACACACCCACTACCCTTAAATTGGGTCTTTTGTGATACTCTTTATATTGGACTCTGGTGAAAAGCTCACAAGACCAAGAAGCCTAAACAACCATGGCTGTCTCCTATGGCCAGTGACATGACTCTGAGCCATTTTGCCTCCTCCATTTCCTAATCCACAACTTGAAAGGTCAACCTCTGCCTTGGAGGGTGATCTGAGGGCAAAACAAGTGGATGTGTAGAAGCTATAGTCCAAGTAAACTGGAATAATTACTAAAACATCTGAGGAGGCTTATGAGTTTCTTGGTGTGTTATTTGGGGCAGGTGCAGCTGCAGGACAAGACCAGTGGCAGGCGGAAAAAACCTTATTCCTTACATATGGCGCTCAAGTGGGTAAGAAGAACTTCCACTTAAAATTTAACAAAAGCTTAAAAAAGGGTTTTAAAGACAAAAGAACAGAGACAAGCAAGGTTTCTTAGTAACAGCATTTTTCTCGGTTGGACTCTGATTTGCGAGAGACAAGCAGATATTTCCGTGGCTCCTTTAAGGGAAGGTTCCTGACTCAGCATAAGCGGCAAAAAACCGCATGGCTTTTAAGAAGCACTGCTAACAATTTATTGGTGTGTATGAGAGCTGGCAATGGCAGTGACATCTCCAAGCCAGCAGCATGCTGCTGGATGCAGCATAGACCAAGGGGGTGAGCACAGCTCTCACTGCTGGCGGTAAAGGTACCCGCTGCCATCTTTGGTAAACCATGGCTGACACAACTATGACTTTCATTTTAGCAATGTTGTTGTTTACCTGATAAAAGACATTTGGCTACAAAAAGATAAAGATTTACAGTAAAGACAGATTCATATTAAGAAAAACCTCTAAATGTTTACAGTGTGTTTTTAAATATACATAGACATGGGGGGAAAAGAATAAAATGGTTTTAAAAAGACAAAGAGGAACTGGGTGTGGTGGCACATGCCTTTAATCCCAGCACTCGAGATACAGAGGCAAGTAGATCTCTTGTGATTTCAAAGTAAACCTGGTATATAGAGTTAATTCCAGGACAGATAAGAGTTACACAGACAAACCCTATCTCAAAAGAATAGAAAAAAACAAAATAATAAAAAAGCCACAAATGGAAAAAAAATATGGATTCTGTATGGTGTTATATTGTCTTTGTATTGTTTGACTGCTGAAGAAACAACAACTGTTAAAGGAAATGCTGCTGGATTAATTCAATTTATATATTTTAAAAATGCTTTGACTTCAAAATTTAAGTCTAAGGACAAGTTACTGGGGAAAAGGATTTCTATTTTTGTTTCCACAGAAAATAAAAAGTTATGGATTCCTTCCAGACTAATGTGGTTTGATCAAGGCAGACCCCTTGGAACAGCGTTCCTGGTGATCTAACATTCAAAACAGCTTGAACAAGGCAGCCTTGCAGACTACAGCTAGGATTTCTGCATCTTCTTAGTATCCCCATGACAGCACCCCCTATCATCAGGAAGTAGTTTGGAAAGTACGACGCCCAAATTCCCAAATATTGTTTATAAATGATCCTTTTCGTTTAAATGGGGTTGGTTATAAATGGTTAATGATCACAACCAATCTCTTTTTAAAGGTAAAACGGGGATTATGGTATAGATATGATTACTTTGTTTTGGAATGGATTTCATTTATTGATACATTTTAAGGTCAATTTTGTGATATGTTTATGTCTCCTTTTATTTAGGTATTGTGTTTATATAGCTCATTTAGAAATTAATGTATAACTAAGTACAGATAATAGATAGTTACCTATGATAGTAAAAGCTTAGAGTTAAGTTAGTTAGGTTTTCTAGATATACAGAGATGTATTTAAGATGGATAGGCATTCTTCAAACCTTTCAAAGACCTACAGAATATGGCATTTAAAATGGTTTAGGGTTTTTCTTGACAGTGAGACACAATTGCTCCTGGCAACACCACCTGAGTCAGAGAGGAAGATGGATATTGAAGAAACTTGTTAGGGAGTTTACTGCAAATATGGCAAGACTAGCCATTTGGACAAGATACTGCTCTTGTCTGGACTGTTTGACTTTATGCTGTATAAACTGGACATGCAGGACCCACAGAAAAGTGACTGCTGATTCAAGATGGACATTGCTACAGAGTTCCTGCTTCATGGAAGAGTCTGCCAGACAGTCTGCAGGACACAGAGAAAAGTGACTGACAAACTGCTAATACAAGAAGACAGTTTAAAGTTTCCTGCTTTGCTGAAGAGTCTGCCAGATACACTATGGCCTATGGGCTGAAGATGGAAGATTACAGAAGAACTTCAGGTGACTGACAAGGCAAGATGTCTCTGTTATTTCTAGAGTGTATATTTTATCCTTCTGTGGTCTTTGAAGGAGTTGAAGACAGATAGTTATGGTTATAGTTTTCCTTAGTTAGACTTAAAGATGAGTTACATATAGGATTTTAGACTCACAAATATAGTATAGATGATGGAATATTTTCTTAAATCTTACTAAATGTTAATGAATTAAATATTGTTAACTGTGATTCTTATTTGATAACTTGTGTGATATATTTTGCTATGTTAAGGTTAAAACTTTATTTTTATTTTAGACAGAAAAGAGGAGATGATGGGAGATGTCATTCTGTATATGTTTCTCATACTAGTTAATGAATAAAGCACTGTTGGCCAATAGGAAAGGAAGATAGGAGAGACTAGGAAACAAGGAGGAAAGAGGAAGTAGTAAGGAGGAGTCAGTATGGTGAGGCTGGGGAGACGAGATACCTCCCATATTCCCCGGTAAGATGAAACCACATGGAAATACATAGATAAACAGAAATGGGTTAATACTTAAGACAGAGTTAGCTGATAAGAAACAAGTAACTGGCCAACAGCATTATATCTAATACAGAGTCGCTGTGTGTTAATTGGGACTGGCTCATCTGACCAGTGGCGGGCGGAAAAACATACTCCTTACAAGAGTTTGTTTGTTAAGTGTAAATCATTTAATGGTCAAACTGACCACAAAATGAATATCAGCTGTTCTTAACTTCATTGGAAGTACAGAACCTAGGTATTGGGTAACAGCTACAGGTCTTCCCATCCCCTCACCGCCAAATAGTGCCCAGTCAGAACACACAGCAAGTTTTATGTGATTCACACAATTCATGGACTTCCAGCTATTCACGCATGAGTCAACTGACTTTGGGAAAGCCTCAGGTTAAGCAGCCATTTTAGGTCATAAACAAGAGATAGCAAAAGTGACCGTGTAGTCCTTTTATTTAATGGATGACAATGGAGGCCTGGCTCTTCTTAGTGATCTTATTACAACTATGCAATACATTTAAAAATAAGGTTTTTCTTTTCATTTTTTAAAATATGCGAACATATAGAAATAAGCTTTGTTGAGCTTTGTTTCGGTTAACCTGTCATTTATAATCCTTGTTTGATTAAGCCTATGCATATCTTAATAACTTTCCATATATAAGCTGAATTCTTATTTCAAAATAGTGCCACACAAGGAGAAAGGACTGACTGAGTTAGTCCAGTATTC